>NW_026643218.1:0-4222 GCF_028828655.1 Penicillium verrucosum | reverse complement strand
TGTTAATTCAATGGTAGAATAGCGTGCTACGAACACGTAAATATAAGTTCAAGTCTTATACATGTTTAGTTATTATACATTTTTTGTAGTATGGATAAATCAAATATAAATTATATATAAATAATGAATTTTTCAATATTTTTATTTCTTATAGGAATATTAGGATTTGTATTAAATAGAAAAAATATAATATTAATGCTAATATCAATAGAAATTATGTTATTATCAGTAACATTTTTAATATTAATTAGTTCACTAAGTTTTGACGATATTTTAGGTCAAACATTTGCTGTTTATATATTAACAATAGCAGGAGCAGAATCTGCAATAGGTTTAGGAATTTTAGTAGCATATTATAGATTAAGAGGAAGTATATCAATAGATTATAGATAATGTATTTAACATTAATAATTTTACCTTTATTAGGTTCAATAGTTTCAGGTTTTTTGGTAGAAAAGTTGGGGTTACAGGAGCTCACATTATAACATGTGCTTCAGTAATAACTACAACATTCTTAGCTGTAATAGCTTTTTTTGAAGTAGGTTTTAATAATATACCAGTAACAATAAATATAGCAAGATGAGTAGATGTAGAATCATTATACGTATTATGAAACTTCAGATTTGATTCATTAACTGTTTCTATGTTAATACCAGTATTAATAGTATCTAGTTTAGTTCACATATATTCTATAAGTTATATGAGTCATGATCCACACAATCAAAGATTTTTCAGTTATTTAAGTTTATTCACATTTATGATGATTATCTTAGTAACAGGTAATAACTATTTAATTATGTTTGTAGGTTGAGAAGGTGTTGGTGTTTGTTCATATTTATTAGTAAATTTCTGATTTACTAGAATAGCAGCAAATCAAAGTTCTATCTCAGCTTTATTAACTAATAGAGTAGGTGATTGTTTATTAACTGTAGGTATGTTTGCTATATTATGATCTTTTGGTAATATAGATTATAGTACAGTATTTGCATTAGCACCATTTTTATAATGAAAGTATTATAACTATAGTTGGTATTTGTTTATTAATAGGTGCTACAGCTAAAAGTTCACAAGTAGGTTTACATATTTGATTACCTCAAGCTATGGAAGGTCCTACACCAGTATCTGCTTTAATTCACGCTGCAACTATGGTTACAGCTGGTGTTTACTTATTAATGAGATCATCACCATTAATAGAATATAGTTCAACTGTATTAGTATTATGTTTATGATTAGGTGCTATAACTACAGTATTTAGTTCTTTAATTGGTTTATTCCAACAAGATATTAAAAAAGTTATTGCTTATTCAACTATGAGTCAATTAGGTATGATGGTAATAGCTATAGGATTATCAAGTTATAATTTAGCATTATTCCATTTAGTAAATCACGCTTTCTATAAAGCATTATTATTCTTAGGTGCTGGTTCAGTTATACACGCAGTAGCTGATAACCAAGATTTTAGAAAATATGGAGGTTTAAGAGAATTTTTTACCTTTAACTTACTCAGTTATGTTAATAGCTTCATTAAGTTTAGTAGCTGTACCATTTATGACAGGATTCTACTCTAAAGATTTTATTCTTGAGTCTTCTTATGGTCAATTCTACTTATCAGGTACTATTATTTATTTTGTAGCTACTATAGGTGCTATGTTTACAACACTTTATTCAGCTAAAGTGTTATATTTAACATTCTTAGGTAACCCTAATGGTCCTATATCTAGTATGAGAATAGCTCATGAAGGTGATTTATTCTTAACTATACCTTTAATAGTATTATCTAATATTCTCTATATTCTTTGGTTATATAACTAAAGATATATTTATAGAGTTTAGGTACTGGTTTCTTTGTAGATAATAGTTTATTTATTCATCCTAGTCATGAAATTATGTTAGATACAGAATTTGCTGTACCTACATTCTTTAAATTATTACCATTTGTATTTACTGTATCATTAAGTATAATATCTGTATTATTATCAGAATTCTTACCTAAATTACTTATTAATTTTAAATATTCAAAATTTGGATATAATATCTTCAGTTTCTTTAACCAAAGATTCTACATAGAGTTATTCTATAATAAATATATTGTAGAAGGTGTTTTAAAATTAGGTGGTCAAACTACTCAAAGTCTTGATAAAGGTTCTGTTGAAATATTAGGACCTCATGGTTTAGAAAAGGATTAGTATCTTTAAGTACTAATTTAGGTAAATTAAGTACAGGTGTTATAACTACATATGCTTTATACGTATTAATAGGATTAATGTTCTATATAACATTAGTATATTTCTCATATAGCGATAATAATTTACTAATTTTAATAATATTTACTTTATTTGTATTATTAAATAGTAATTTATCTACTAAACAATAATATAATTTATTATATTAAATATGATTAATTTAAATATATCTTAAAATTGGGTATGCTTTTAACCTCAATATTCTGTTTATTATTATCTAATGCTTTGTCATTTAGACGTGATACAGCTATTCTTTATTCAAGAGTAGGAATAATTATATTATTCTATTGTATCTTTTTTCATCTTATAATAATTTATTTATAACATATTTAGATAATGGTATTGGGTTATTTGGTGGTTTATTTTATACATCTTCTATAACACAAACATTTCATATATTAATATTTGTTATAAGTTTATTAATATTGAATATGACAGGATTTTATCCTAGAAAATTATTATCTAATGATTACATGAGTTTTAACAAATTAGTATTTACAAAATTACAATTTGTTAAAAATATAGCTGTATCTAATATAATATTAAAAAAAGGAGAACAATATACTATAATAGAATATACATTAATGTTATTATTTATAATTACAGGTAGTATATTCTTAATATCAAGTAGTGATTTAGTTTCTATTTTTTTATCTATAGAATTACAAAGTTATGGTCTATATTTATTATGTTCTATGTATAGAAATTCTGAGTCAGCTACTTCAGCTGGTTTAACTTATTTCTTATTAGGAGGATTAGCATCTTGTTTTATTTTATTAGGTATTGGATTAATATATGCTAATTTAGGTGTTACTTATTTAGATAGTTTCTATGTTATAAATAATTTAGCAGGAATACTTAATGAGCAACAAATAACTACTTATGTACCTTATAGTTTATTAATATTAACTATAGGATTATTATTTAAAGTATCTGCAGCTCCATTCCATTTCTGATCACCTGATGTTTATGATGGTATACCTACTATAGTTACTACTTTTGTAGCTATAATAGCAAAAATATCAATATTAACTTTATTATTACACTTAGTTCATTATACTAATAGTGTATATATTACAACTGAATATACTTGAACTACTAGTTTATTAGTAAGTTCTTTATTCTCTTTAATAATTGGTACTGTTTTAGGATTAACTCAATTTAGAATTAAAAGATTATTTGCGTATAGTACTATCTCACATTTAGGTTTCATGTTATTAGCTATGACTATTAATAGTGTTGAATCTATACAAGCATTTATATTCTATTTAGTACAATATAGTTTATCTAATTTAAATGCATTTATTTTATTAGTAGCTATAGGTTATAGTTTATATGCTTATAATGATAAAAATATAAATCATAATAATCTTATAGATAGAAAAATTCACCTATACAATTAATAAGCCAGCTTAAAGGATATTTCCATATTAATAGTATATTAGCTTTAAGTTTAGCTATTACTTTATTCTCATTTGCCGGTATTCCACCTTTAATGGGATTCTTTGCAAAACAGATGGTATTCTCAGCTGCTTTACAAGAAGGATTTGTTTTCTTAACTCTTGTAGGAGTATTAACTAGTGTAATAAGTGCTGTATATTACTTATTTATTGTAAAAACAATGTTCTTTGATGGACATTCTTATTCATATTTAAATATACTTAAAGATTTAAAAATACCTGCTCTTGTTTTAAAAAACAACAAAGTAGTTAATAAAGTATATTTTGATTCTAAATTTGCTTTATCTAGTTCTTTATCTATAACTATTTCAATATTAACATTAGTTATACTTTTATTTATGTTTATGCCTAACGAATGATTACATATGTCTAATTTATTAGCTATTGTTTTATTTGTACCTGGTAGTATTTAATAAATAAATTTAATTACCTTTATATATCTCATAATATTAATAAATATTATATTTTAATTTATATCCTAATAATTTATATAGATATTATATCTGTATATATATAAAA
>NW_026643217.1:0-248206 GCF_028828655.1 Penicillium verrucosum | reverse complement strand
TAAGATAAACCTAATATTTTAGGAATTCAAAAATATCAACCACTAAATAATGCAAATACAGCACTCATAGATAAAACATAGTGGAAATGAGCTACACAACATAGTAAGTATCATGGAATGCTACATCATGTGGAAGCATTAGCTAATACAACACCACTAACTCACCAATAGTAACACATAACAAATCCTAATGCAAAAGCATAGGAGGTAAATGTAAGATCCACCATAACATGGAAGCTAATCAACTAAATATTTAATACCTGTAGGTACAGCAATAATTAAAGTAGCAGCTGTAAAGTAAGCTCTAGTATCAACATCTAAACCAACAGTATACATGTGAATGACTCAAACTATAAATCCTAATACACCAATAGACATCATAGGTAAAACCATACCTAAGCAACCAAATACGTTTTTACTCGATGCTGCTAAATAACTGTACTAATAATACCAAATCCTGGGTATAATTAAAATATAAACTTCAGATGTCCAAAGAATCAGAATAAATGTTGAATAAAATAGGATCACCACCACCCAGCTACTTCAAAAGGATGTATTGAAGTTTCTATCAGTTAAGATCATAGTAATACCACCAACCAACACTGGTAATGATAATAATAATAAATACGCTGTAATAATAACAGCTCATCCAAATAAGCTAATTTGTGTAAACGCATACCAGACTTCTCATATTTAAGATAGTAGTTATAAAATTCATAGCACCTAACATACTACTACTACCACTTAAATGTAAACCAACATAGCTAAATCTACACTCAGGTCCACTGTGAGATTGTATTCTGATAACAATGGTGGATATAATGTTCAACCTGTACCAGCTCCATTTTCTATAGTAGCTGAGAATATAAATAAAATAAACTAGAACTAATAATCAAAAAATCATATTTATTAATCTAGGAAATGCCATATCTGACCTCCAACTAGTAATGGTAATACAAGAAATTACCAAAACCTCCAATTAATGCAGGCATAACCATGAAGAAAATCATCAAGATAGTACGCGCTGTTATTATACTATTATATAATTGATTGTCTGATATATATTGTACACCTGACCAGATAACTCTAATCTGATTAAAACTGAAAACGCTGTTCCAACTAAACCAGAAAATAATGCAAACATTACTATAAGTACCTATATCTTTAGCATTTGATGATAAAAATCATCTTCATTATTCTGTAGGTTGTTTAAAATCTAACACAGTACCTATATTATCTGTATCAGTATGAATTTTTGTAGAGTAACCTTGTAAAAATATTTGTATTAAGGTTAAGATTGTTTAAATTTCATTATTTAAAGAGGATTTCAGGATAGCAAATTTTTTATAGTTTAATTGTTTTTTTAGTATATTTAAAGTAAAAACCTATAGTTATAGCCTAAAAATTTAAAAAAAATAGAACTTTGATAAATAATATTATTTTTATTATTAATATTATTTTTGTATTATTAAATTATAAATATTTTTTTTTTTTAGGTAAAATTATTATAATTAATATTTAAATGGCTTACTATAATGTAACAAAAATTATACAGTATATTCTAAAAAGTTAACGTATGTGTCTCTACTAGAAAATTAAGATATAGTAAGACATTACAAGGCCGGATTGAAAATGTACTACAACATAATTGTATAAGATATGTATTTGATATAGCTTTTATTAAGAAAAGCCGGGAGAGAAATTCGAATTCTCATTCTAATTCATGAAATTATTGTTCTACCGATTAAACTATCCTACAAACAATATAGATAATAAATAAGAATTTGTGTCCTATGTTGGGGCGACTCGAACACCCTAATAGTAAATACCAAAATTTATGACTTACCGATTAGTCGACAACATAAATATATGTATATAAAATATGGGCAACAAGACTTGAACTCTGCAAAGCATCAAACCATCCTTATCCTAAGCGGAACCTGTTTACCAATTTCAGCATACCCATGTCTATTAATTTAAGCAGCTACATAAGCCAAGTTTGCTCGAGATAAGATTTGAACTTACAACCTAATCAGCCTCAATGATCCGCTCTACCAATTGAGCTTCTCAAGCGTTAATAATTAACAATAATAGTTATGGAGTTATCAGACCTCGATCCTGAAATAACGATATGCAAAATCGTCGTTTTACCAGTTAAACTATAACTCTAATATATCCAAGAAACGATTCGAACGTTTATGGCTTGCGTGCCACTTAAGCGAAGTTTTTAAGACTGTCTACCAGTTCCAGCAGCACTCGGATTAAATAACATCAAAATGACTCTGAACATTTTACTCAAACCATCATGAGTGGTTCGCTTTAACCAATTAAGCTATAGTCTTGGTAGCGAACTTAGGATTTGCACCTCCAAATAAATATGGACAAGGAGCCATATATGCGTTACTATTACATTAATTCGCTTAAGAGATAGGTGTTTTGAAAATCTTGACCTTCATACAAAGGACAGTTTCCACCAACTGAGATAATTTCTTTATTATTTTCTTTTGTAACCTAAGGAGATTTGAACTCCCGCACTAACAGTGAAAATGTTATGTCTTAACCAGTCTTGACCATTGGGTCTTCAAATTCATATCTAAAATTTATATATAGCCTTATGCGAGTATCGAACCCACTTCTACCGATTACAAAAAGGTTGCATTACTTTTTTATGCTAAAAGGCTTTTTGGTAACTATATCTAAAATATTATAATGATATTTATTAATATTTAGTATACTATTTTAAAAATTAGTACTTTATATCTAAAAAATGTTTCTCATTCTTAAAACAAAAGTCTATTAATTAAAGATAACAATTATGCTCGTAGTGTTCTATACTATAAGTATTTTTAAGTTTGTCATGCTTAGATGCTTTCAACCCTTTTTTTTCTGTTGTCCTTCCCGCCATGTCTGGGTTGTCTGGCCACTACTAATAGTAACAATACCTTAGTATAAGTATTAATTTTCATTTTTATTTTTTTTTTTAATATAAACCATAAACAATAGGTAAACCAGAGATCAATATACCCAACTCTTCGTACGAAGGCCATTCTAATCTACTTTTTGTTCCTCTAGAAGATAGAAACTACTACTGGGTTCACGACGTATTAAACTCCAGCTCATGTAGTCTTTAATCGATTTAGAACAGTCGAACCTTCATGATTTCTATGCATGAGGATGAGCTGCTTGACATCGAGGTGCCAAACCAAGCGCACCAATTTGTACTCTCTGCGCAAATTAGCCTGTTCAATTTATGTTATCATAAAAGATTCAGTCTAAAGCTGAATATACTTTTATTTCCATTTTCTCAAAACGGTTCAGACTATTTCATCATCTTTATTAATAATATATGAGAGATAATTGTAAGAAAAAGAAAAAGAGAACATTAAGTACTACTTATCAACCTTAACACCAAAAGCTCCACACGTAAGTTGAGTTATTAACAGTATATTGTAAATTAGCTTTATCATTTTCTCTTAACACTGGTGTAGATAACTCTTTAAATGAAGAATAAACATTTTCTAAATTTCCTTTATATTTAGTTTACGTTGAGATCTAGAAATGAAAAACGTCTAGTTAATCTACCAACATTTAAATTCCAATACCAGATACTCTTATACTCTTGAAATTACTAAAAATTTTTTTAAATACTTAGATTTTAGTATTATCTTGTAATAAGAAATTATCACTATTAAATATTAAATTAAAAAAAAAAAATTTTTTTTAGATTTATCTGCCAATTTAATGTTTTTAATTTTTGCTTTTCTTATTAAAACTTTAAGATATCTTAAAACATTTCTTTTTTTAATTTTAATTTAAAGGTTGAGTAAATATTTTATTTATTAAAATAAAATATTTTAAATTAATAATATTAAATCTAATATTTTTATTAAAAATATTTCTAACTAAACTTATTAAACCTTGTTGATAAGTATTTTCAAATTTAGCTTTATTAATATAAAGCATCTGTTTATACTACATATAGAATCTTAATCTTTTTAGTTTTTTTAATAAATTTTGTATAGTAATATTTTGTGCTGTATTTACTTGAGTATTATAATTAGGTAAAGATTACTTAATAATATACTTTTTGTTTATGTTTAAACATTTTTGTTAATCCTCTATTTTTATTAATTTTAATTTTCTAGCAAATTTAGCTTTAAATAAAGTTAAATATCTTTTTTGAAGTCTTAATAAGTAATTGCTTTTGTTTATTATAAATATATAATGTTATATTAACTTTATCATTAGTATGTTTAAATTCACCTCACTAATAAATATTCTATTAGTAGATATTTTTCTAAATCTACGACGTAATCTATTTTTCTTAATAAAGATTCTAGTTTTAAATGATATAAATTAAAGTATGCTTTAATTATTTTCATTACATATTACTTTTTAATAGGAATTAAATTAATAGCATTTTTATTATAAGCATATATACTACTTTTCTCAATTGCTTCAGCAGGTATAACATCTCTATTATAAATAGCTATAATAGAATCATTTAACCCTTTTTTTATATGTAGTATTTAATTTGATTTTGTAATATTTAACATATCTATATTAATATTTAGATATTAATATAATTAATTTAATTAATTATATAATATTAAAGCTTGGTAAACTAAGTCTAATACATTATTAAAAATTTTTAATAATTATACAAATAGTGTATTTAGTTATGATAATAATTAATAAAGATGTTGGGCGTTAAAAAGGATTATTGTTAGCTATACTTACCTTTTAGTCGTTGAACGTCCTTATTTTAATTTTATCTTAAAGATAAACATGCTAAAATAAGTTTCGCTTCAAATACACTTAACTAATATATGTTGTCTTTGAAATTTACCTAATATATTACCAACATTTTATAATATTGAGGACCTACAGTTATAAATCCTTTAAAGGGTAACTTTTCTATAATCCAAGACCTTTCCTTAATGCATCTTGTATCATATGCCTGCGCTTACGCGACTGATAGACTTGTAGGTCAAACAGTAAAGCAAGATTTAGCCATTAAACTTTTAAAGTATAGTTAAACATTATATTAATAAAGACAAATACTTTATTAATATAACAAATAAACTTTTAAATCTTGACTAAAATTAGAATAAAGTCCAGTAAAGTTTAAAATTTATCTATTCACCGCATAGTTAAAATCTTACTTAAAGGCCAAAAACATCGTGGGAATTTAATCGAATAATAACTGTATAATTATAATAATAATTAGAACAAATTAAAATATTTGTATATAATATACAAGTTTACAATATGAACTTTGGATATACCCAGGTACTTTTGATCTGTGCCCCCCATAAACTGTCTTCTAATCATTAAGAGTATATATAAGGATTCGAATAAAGGTGTTTCATTATTATCTAAACAACTACCTTATACACTATAAATCATCCTAAAATTTCATACTCCTATAATTAGTAAATAATAAAGCTGCATAGGGTCTTCTTTCGTCTATCTAGAGGTAAACAGTATCTGTACCAAGCCATTCTAATTTCACTGAGACAAATAATTGAGACAGCTGTTGCATCGTTAAGTCATTCATGCAGGACTGCATTTAACGGCCAAGGTATTTCTGGCTACCCTTAGGACCCTCATAGGTAAGGCCACTTTACCGGGGTGTCCTTCAAAACCTCAGTTAATAATCAAGGTAGATCCGTTACCCAGCCGACACTGGGGCAGACATCACACTCAATACTTTGATTTTTTATCTTTGCAGGAGTGTCGTGTTTTATTAAACAGTCGTACAACATTATTTCATGATTCCTCTTATTATTAATTTATTTTTTCATATTTAATTTCATACTTTACTATATGTTAAATTTAATAATAATGGTCCTCCTTTATCTAAAAGGTACAGAGTCAATTTGCCGAGTTCCTTAATGATTGTTCTCTCATCTGCCTTTGCATTTTCTACTTGCTTACTTGAGTTAGTTTCTTAGGTACGGTTATTATTAATTCGTTTTTTTCTTTATTTTTTTACTAGTACAAAAGTTGTCTTTAATCTATATATTATAGTATTATTAATAATAATATTTAATAGATATATTTTATATAATAATCATTATATAATCTATAAATACATATTAATAATCTAATGGTAATTAATTATTAATTATTATCTATAATATCATTATAATAGATAAAGACTATTACTTGGTTCTAAAATATTTGTATTATTTGACTCACTTTATTATATTTATAAAATCATAATATTATAATAAGTATGTATTATATATTATAATTCATAATTTATAACAATAAGTATGAGTATTAAATATTTTCCACTTCAAATAATAAATAACCTTTTCCCAGAAACTTTATTACTTGTTAAAGGTTTAGGTATTATCATATAAAAAAAGCAAAACGTCATCAAATTTATCATTTGATTAATTTTTTAGACACCGATTTTAGATGAAACCATAAGTTTGCAGGCGAGGCTAAAGCCTTTTTCGTTACTCATGTCAGCATTCTCTCTCTTTGATTTAACAGATACATAACTCGTAATATAGCATTTAAACTACTATATTTATTACTACTAACTTTTATTTTACTATATAACTCCTACACTAAATAACTAATTTAAAAATATATCGTTAAATAAATAATCAATTAGTTATATTATATTGTAGTATAGTTAAATAAATAATCAATCACAATATATAATAAATCATATATTTAGTTTTAGATAGCTTTTATGCAAGATCTTTTAATATTTTAAGAAAAATATTAATATTTTGTTTAATCCAATGTTCCACTACCCTACAAAATCCTAAGTCACAGCGCTTTTAATTTAGATTTAAGATCTAATCTAAGCTACAAGCACTTTAATTTTA
Source organism: Penicillium verrucosum (assembly GCF_028828655.1). Lineage (NCBI taxonomy): Eukaryota > Fungi > Ascomycota > Eurotiomycetes > Eurotiales > Aspergillaceae > Penicillium > Penicillium verrucosum. The sequence continues at coordinate 241,355 of NW_026643217.1, read as the reverse complement.
ATTTGTGTACAAGGTTTCGGTATATTATTTAGATCCGTTAAATTTTTTATGCTTTTACTCTAATTTATTAATCAGTGCTCTGTTACGAGGTCTTCAAAAATGGCCGCCAAGCCTATTTCCTGATTGTCGTGCTGCATTCTTACTCATTTCTGGTCATCAATTTTGAATTAACTTTTCCTCCAGTCTTCCCTTGACATGTTGCCTATCGCAATTATCCGATTCATTTAACATTCATCTTGCCTTCCGAGTGCAAATACTTCCTCTGTAAGTCATTGAGAATCTTCGATGCCGATGCCGAATATCTTAGATATTGTCCGAGATCACAGCCTCTGTATCTGCCAAGATGCCACCTAAATTGCCTACACATAGGGTTCGCGGAAACCAGCTATACTAGTCAGTTTTGTCTTTCACTAATCCTTACCACTTCATCGGATATCTTACACGATAACTCGTTCGGGCTTTTGTTTCTTGACCATGGTAAGATCACTAGTGTTCGGGTTCAATTTTAGATACTAATTCATTTTTCCTTCTGGTTTATCTGTTTATCTACCTCCTACCTTATAATAAATTTACATACCAATACATCATTAGGCATTATGGCTGGTGTTCTAGATGCAAATGCTTGAGAGATGTTATTTGCATCTAAAATTAACTCGCTGACCCTCTATTCATAAGGTACGCCTAATATCTATTTCCAAATTTTGTCCTGAGCTGCTGAGAATGGTTATTACTGGGTATTTCCTCACGGTACAAATATTTATCAGCCTATATTTTTTTTCCCCCCCCGGAAGGGTACTTATTTTTCAACAGATTTTTTTCCGTTATACTTAAATATATCTTTATAATATATTTACTATAAATAATTATACCTATATTTGGTAAATATAGTAATTATTTATTAAGGCTTTTGCTATTGCTATTATTCTGGTCATAATTCGTTTGATCTTTAATAAAGTTATTGGGCTCACTTTGTCTTATAATTAGATTTCTTTATGATTCTAGTTTGTATTGCTGTCTAGATATAAATATCTTGAAATATATACTAACCATTCATAATAGTTTCTTTGTTATACTTAATCTTGATTTATCAAGATGTATATGGTACATATCATCTTTTATTGATTATATATTAGACTTTAAGTTTCTTATCAGGTTATTATGATTCGAACATGTTCACCTTCCATCCCAAATGAAGCGACTTACCATCGGACATCACACCGGTAAGAGCCTTATAATGTATTTACATTGGTTAATTTTATTATATTTATATTAACATGCTAATACATTATTATACGCAATTTTATTTAATTAATTTAGATACATTATAAGTATCAGAGAGTATAGGACTGAACATATGAAAGCCTATATCTTTAGCCAGACTCTGCTTGCCGCCTTAAATTACTCAGCAACCTCTTTTTTGATTCACAAGCGATTACTGAACACTGAACATATCCTTATCAAGAATACATTTTATCATAAGGTTAAAAGAACTCATAATACTCAAGAGTTAATTTCAGACTTGAACCAAGAAATACAAGGCCGAAGCTCAGCCTTACCCATTAAACCATGCTCTTCGGAAAAAGATGAATCGAACATCTGAGCGTTAAATCACACGACTTACTAAAATATCTTACCTCAGCCATCAGCAATCCTCCACTTCCATACAACACACGAATTAGACCGAGTTCCGATCCGGCATTCATTTTCAAGACAAGTGGGGTTTCTCACCACCGTTACTAATCTCTATATATGGCTAGCCGAATTCGAATCGCCAATATTTTCATTTTCGAAGGTAAATAGTCTACCATTGGCTTTATAATATTTATACCTTTAATATTTGAATTTTTTATTTACTTTATGTAGTTGAATCTTCGAATCAGCACATCTTATGGCGGTAAATAGTTATCTACTATTGGTCTCATTGTTATTTTCAAATTTTAACTAAGATTATAGTAATTCATTAAAGATACCTATGGGATTTGAACTCCATATTATAATGATTAAAAAGTCACATGTTCTTACCATTAGTTCAAAGTCTCTAAAGAATAGATTTACTATGATCATTAGTCTCTAAGACTAGATTTACTATGATCATTAGCATCTATTGTCAACTCATTTAAATATCTAAAGGATGTACTTGACTTCTACTCATTATTAATTACTTAATTTTCTCTTAGTAATCTACTTTTAGACCATGGTTATATCCATACATTTAATGCACAATTAATAAATATATAATAAAAGTTTTTAAATAACAGTAAAATAAATATATATCTTATTATTTATCTATATCTAGATATTATACCCTAGGTATAATAAATAGATATTTAAAGATAGCAGCCTATTTCTAATAATCTCGGTAGCATACGGAAATATATAAGAATGGGTCATAATACATGTCTACAAGGGGTCAGTATAATATACCTGATTCGTAACCAAGGTGATGGGTGATCTGTTGAATGGCATGCAGCTGGGGAACGAACAGCATCCTGGACAGCGAAGAAAGTGTTCCACTAATACGCGGGAAGGCCGGGAAATCGTACTCAAGTAGAAACATGAACCAAACACTATCAGAAATAGCGAAAAAGATACGAATATTCAATCTGGAGAAGCAATATTACAGCTAATGCATTGTTAGTTACCTGTAACATATATATGCCTTTCTTTTACCTCGTATTAAAGAATGCAGAGCATATGTAATAAATACACCTAGATAATATGATATAGTGTTTGACACTGGTAATTCTGGGGGGATTAATAGTTTGTATAGGTCTAATGGAGAAATATTGTGCAATTCTTAATTTAACATTAGTGATTATGCACCATGAAAGAATGTTCAGAATATGGGGAGAAGAAGAAACTTCAGATATGGGTCAGTCAGTCTACACCTAAGCCTAACCTTTTGTACATTAGCATGCAGATCATCTAAATAGTATCTTCTGAAATTATTCTTTAAACATAAAGCCATAACGTAAATACCGGAAATACAGTTAAAACTACTAAATATTGGAATCCTTGAACTACGCATGTCAAAATGTAGCCGTTGTCAATAAGTAAATACGACAAACCAGTAAACCCAATGGTCAAGGTGACGGAGATACCAAGTGAAAAGGATGATTCTGAAAATTACTTCGGATTTATATATCATATTTAACATAATACCTAATTGTTTATGCTTCATCTTTCTATTTTTGCGCTTATTGCGTTATCTATATATCTACCAAGGTAAAGTAAAATAACAGAAGCTAACAATTAAACACATATCTTTTTTTTTTTTCATAATATTCTTCCATACTAGTTATATGCGTAGTTTTTACAAGCGAATTATCTCAACCTTTTACTTGCATACCAATTTGTGCTTGTTTGAATCAACTATATTAAACACTTCATTATCTACTCTACATTTTATATGGTCAGAACATGAATTAGATAAATAAGAAAAAATACTTGTTTTCTGAAATTAGAGGTAATTTTTCGCATAATATATAATAAAAATAATAATAGTTAACCAGCTAAAAGGTAAATCATTATTAGTATGACTACAATAATTCAGAAATCCTAATGTTAATAAACATTAAAATAAATAAAAATAAAATAGAAACAGCACCTACATAAATCCAATATATAAGTTAACCTATAAAATTATTTCTAACTAAAATTGTTTCCGAGTAACATTAACAAACAAAAACCCATTAAAACTAACAGCATACTGCTAGATTTTACCACTTATAGTAAGCATATCTAATAAAATAGACATTTCGTAAATAAACAATATCTCACAAATTTTGTTTTTCCTTGGGTACAGAAATCACCTAATAAAATTATATTATTCTTGACAAAAAACTAAATCTACAACATAATATACAAATACATTTCAAATGCTCCTTTCAGATAGACACAGATTGGCTAAAAGATTCACTGTGGAGAAAAGGAATTGAATGTGGGATAAGCCTATAGCCATTGAGTTTAACGCTCAACTTGCCAACCAGCTTACGGGAGCTGTCTTTCCCTGTCCAATATATATATATATATTTCCAATCTTCAACTGGGACTGAACTAATTTATATTATATACCTATATTTGACGGGATATACTATTAGGTTTTCTTTGGTAAATTTTATATTTCAGTGTAATTTCTATTACACGTCATTTCGACTTACCACGAACCAAAGTTTTGCATACGAAAATTATCCTCGCATATTTATATATCATAAACATATATAATTACACAGAAAATCAGCCTACTGCATCTCTTTTTTCCAGCCCGACCAAAGGTACCTAACCAAGATAAAATTACCGTGACGTTGGTGACTTACGATCATTTGCAATTCCTTTTCATGCAGTCGAGTTACAGACCATAATCTATACACTCCCTCAGGACAGCTCCACTCTCATAATATCGCACTCGCCGTAAAGCGTATGTCGTTCTATTTTTCACAGCATTACAAGCCATAATGCCCCGTCTAATCCCTTTGGCTGGTCCGATGGAAAGCGAACCACTTTATATAAACAAATAATGAGGGTTTCTCGTTAATCAAAGGAATTAACCAAAACTCACGACATTGGTCCGCCACCGCCATGCAAAGCGCCGCGCCTCTTCACGATCATCGAATTAAATCATACCACTACCGGTCGAAACGGTGTCAGATTTCAGCCTACAAGCCGCCATAGCATTCTTGAGGTAATGCCATACCCTCGCCTATACACAACATTCATGGCATCATCATTGCCCGCTTCGGGAAAGGTATGCCTAATCTCTGCTTGCCACTCAGCCTTCAAGTCTCCTCAACGTCAGTTGCCGATACGATGCCTTCGCCGTTATCCTCCGGTTTCATCAAATTTTCTTACTCCAGAGTTCTTCCTTCACCTAGCAACCTAGTATAAGATTGCCTAGAGTATTCGTCTACTATTCCTTTAAACTCAATAAAGTTGAGGCCGGTCCCTTTCATGGAAGAACGACTGCTGGCACGTAGTTTGGTCAAGACTTGAATAGATTATGTCATTACATCTGGGATTCATTTCCAGAATTTTATGCGATACACGAATGCATCGATACAGGGCCAACATTGTCATTCTTCCCCCCCCCCCCCCCCCCCTCGGCCGATCAACGGCCTTCACTGCCGTAGTATGCCGGGTGTTTTTTCAGACCCAATGTGGTCGATCATCCTTCTGTTACATCTATGGCTTCCATTGCCAGTAAAGTCGGGCTGTGTTATTACTCACCGAGATAAAAATTATCATATTTGGGCTGTAATTAAACCTTGGTTGCAAGGATTCTTTCCCTTACTTTAAGGTAGCTACTTTGCCTTCACCGGCCCGCAGCCAATTACTGCTTACCCTAACTCATTATATAATAATATTAAATAATTAGTCGTAAAAGGTGATTAGCATGTGTCAGGCAATTGTACAGTGTTGGGTGTGATTAATCATCAAATCCTTCTATTTTATTTGGATGCATACATCACATCTATATTGTTTTATATATAACTATAAAATTATCAATTCTAATGTTATTATTTAAAGATATAATTAAGCCAAAGTTTCTGCTTACCTCTTAATAATTTAAATAAAACTTAACATAGGAGGCTTGTCTGCTATTATTTTATTATTGCTTATAAGTAGTTTTATATAATTTAAGTTTCGGTTAATAATATCCTTATATTTTATAATTATTGAATATATTCAAATTTCTCTACTTTATAAATCTTTAAAAATTATTATAATCTAAAAACTATAATAATATAAATTGTTATATTTAGATATAATATATATATTAGATATACTATAAATATACTATAATATTAATGTAAATCTAAACCATCTTAATATATGAACAGTTGTAACACCACAGTCTCTGAGCTTGAATGGGTGCTATAGCTACAATTTAAATCAGAGAATGCACACTTAATGCTAAAGGTATTAAATCTAATATGAAGAATAATATACCACTCAGTCATAATATTATATGTGAATCCACTTAAATACTTGAAGCATATGACCACTCAATATGTTAGCAGCTATTCTAATCCTAATGAAACATTTCAGATAATATGAAATAAATTCAATTCAAAACTAATAAAGGTAATAAAGGTAAAGGACAATTCCGAGGGGTACACTTGGGAGAAGAATCTTATCCCATGTCTTTGAAATCAATATAGTAAGATTCCAAACAACAGCAGTGCTGTCATTGTGAATGTTAATATAAAGTGAGACGTGGATGCAAATTATATGGTACTAATCCTATTAAATTATTTACTGTGTCAAATATGAATACTGGTTGCATTAATGGAAAGAACATTTGTCCTTTATTTGTTTAATTTGGTTTGCCATTATACTGCGTACGGTAAAAAGCATAAATATTTCTGACTCATTGATCAGTTATTAGGTATTACTCTATTATTATTTGTATATACTAAGCTATATGTTGTACTCAAGACATTTCAATTGATAAGTATAAATTATATTAGTTACGCATGGTAAGTGTACGGTACCCAAGGGGTTATCAGGAAGAGAAAATAAATTTTTTACTTCAAATTGGTTCAATGGACTTCAATAAAAAATTAAATCGACGCATATTATTGTTTATTTATAAGCACATATATAAATATTAACTTATTATTTCATTAAATAATGAAATCCCCATTAGATAGAGATATATATAATAAAAAATTATTATGTTTTAGTTACATATAAAATATAACTATTAATTTTATATAATTATAATTTATTTATTAAATACGTGAATAAAGGTACGTACAGGTCTAGGTAATATGAATTCTAGTAAATGCATACATTAACACTGCCAATAGGGCAACAAGTAGTCACTGCTTGATCTACAAAAAAGAATGGTACTTTCACTGCGTGGTATATTTCAGAGCCTTATCTATTATATGGATATTTTCTTAATATTCGACTTTCTTTTCTTTAGATTATAAGGTAAAGTAAATTAAGCTCCTTTAAGATGAATCGAACATTCATCAAATATTGTGTTTTGCTGCTCTACTACTGATATAAAGAAAAAATAATTTTATACACAATAATACTATTACAATTCTTACTAAAGGGAGTCGAACGAGTATCTTTTTTTTTTCTCATTTTTGCCATTGAAGCTAGTAAGAAGATAAATAAACAAGGTTATTGATTAAATAGCCCAAAAATTACAATGTTATTAAAAATAAATAAATTGTTTTTATTATAATAATTTATATTATAAATTAAATTTGAAATAGAGTACGGTAAACCATCTAATATAGGAGTTAGTGATATATACTGGTTAATACTGTAAACAGTTACAAATACTAATAATAATATAAACCCTCTATGGTAATATCACCTATATATTTTACAATATACAGAATAAGAACCAATTGGAAAAGCTGTTCTATTATACATAGTTTAGGTATAGCTGCAGATAATATAATAGAAGTACTCAGTTAGCATACTGTATATAGTCATTCTTTCAACTGCACCATATAATGATATAAATTTATCTATAAAATTTCTGTGCCAGGTGTAATTAATTATTACTCAAATATAATATAAAAGACAATATGTAGTATCATAGGCATACTTTGAGCCATACCTTCATAATATGTAGTCATCTAGTAGAAGATCTATCGTAGCAAATACCTAGCACAATAACGTTGCGGGATATTTAAATGCGAGCTAAACCTAATCATTGCACCTTTCTGCTACCTGGGAAATATTAAACGCACCCAATAAACATATGAATGCGAGATACAGAAGAGTAAGCAATTAATTTTAATATCTATAGTTCTACTTTGTCAATAGCATAGATTATAGTTTATAACACTCATAACATAAATATATATGTAAAGTAGTGCTTTAGGTAATAAAGGTAACATTAATCTAAATATACACTATAAACTTAATTTTGTAAAATTCATACTCAATATAATATTACCAGATCGGGTAGACTTTTTTCCCCCCCCACAAAAAAAAAAAAAAAAAATCACACAACTGGGGTGCTTACAGCAAAAGCTATAAATATACACATAAAAATAAAATAATTGAGTTGTATAACTAAAGCTCGTTTTTAGATAATGCATCATGTTTTTGAAGACATAATTATTATTATATAGATAATAATATAAACAATGATCCTAATAAAGGGGCATAAAAATAGAATAATTCAGCCTTTACTTTATTATTTCGAATCAAATAATCCAATAAATAAATAAAAAGTAGGTAATATACTTTTTTAAAAGATATGTAGAATAATAATACATCTAAAACTAAGAATACAGCTAATAATAATGTTCTCTAATAATAACATAATTGGTTACAAGTGATAAAACATTCTGAGATTGTATTGAATTTCAATTAGATAAAATATTGCAGGTATTATTATAGTTAAAAATAATATAAAATATATACCCCCCCCCCCCCCCCCCCCCCCCCCATTTCGATAATGTTCTTCAATAAATCACCTCAGTTTATTACTAAAATGTAAAGTATAAACATTATCAATGATATAATTAAATTGGTTATTGTTGTGGTTGTATATTATAGATTTTTATCTTTAATATTATTTTACAGTTAAATTCATAATTAGTTCTATAGTTACAAGATTTACACCTACTACGGGAATTAATAATAATAATGGACATATTTAATTTTTAATATATATATTTTCTGCTAAAAACATTAATTTTGTTTTATGTTACTTATATATGCTATAAAGCTTAAGTATATATCAGTTATCACTATATTATACTCAATTATTACTTTATTATAATACATACATACATTACTATTGTAATTTAAAGTTACATAATACCTTTATATAGATTATATAATTAAATATAAATTACTAAAGTGTTGTAAATTAATACTAAATATTACCTAAGTATTAAATCCTTCTAGGTAAAGCATCTAAATTTAACGAAGAACACAAGGTATTAAAACAACATATGCCAGACCTAAAGGTAATAATACAGTTCAACAAACTGACATTACCGATCAAAATGAATTCTGTGAAAGATGCCCTTGTCCTCAAATAAATATAAATATAATAAAGCAGTTTTAAAGCTAAATTTAAAGGAGATGAAGAATAATAATAAAATGTCTTGTAATATAGAATCCATTTCCATACTTAATATATTATATAATATATCTATTATACCAACAGGTATAATACATAAATAATCAATTACAATAAAATACTATATTAAAACACACCAATATAATACCAGCATACTCAAAGAAAAATAAACACTAGCTGAATGCTCGTCAAAAACCTTAACAAGCCCTCTGACTAGCTTCAGCTAACCGTAGGAGCTTCCATTAGTTTCTGCTATAGAACCTATAAAAATATATTAAGAAAGATCAATGGTAATAGGAAATCAACTATTTTCCGATTCTACAATAGTAATAATATTTAAATTACCAGTTAATAAGATAATTAATATAATTACAGAATCTTAATTTAACTCATATCCTCAATTAATAAGTACTTTAATGAACCTAAAAGCATATTTAGTATTACACATCAACCTGCTAATAATAGACCATATTAACAAAGATGATACAGCTAACATACAAAGCATACCTAAACTATAGTCAGATACAAAAATCCCACTATTAAATGGTACAACCGAAGTAACCTACTAAAGACAAGATTGTTATCATAGGTCCTATAAAAAAAATAATAAAATATTAGCTTGCGTAGGAGTTACATACTTCTTTAATAATACTTAAGTTATCAGCAAATGCGTAAACCATACACTACAGCAAGGGACCTGGCTTTCTGCATAGAGCCATAGTTTGGCTTTCGTTATAGTAACAAATGTAACCGAAAGTAAGCTGGTACTATTAATAATAGCCTCTTCAATAATAAGAAATTATACTTATCATTTATTTATTAATTATTTATTATAACAATATATACCAGAATATTTTATTTATATCCATACTAACTGTAATTGTTCACCTGCAGTTTCTTTATTCTATATATAAATATTTAATAAATATACTCAATATTATTACATTGAAACTCTTTACAAGCATATATATAATATATATATATTCAATATTTTAACTAAACATATAGGTTAATATTATATATAAAATAATAGTATAGTCTAAATCAACATAGATCTAGAGCTCGGGGATCACTCTTTGAGTTTGATTTGCAATCGAAACGCAGACCTTTATTAGACTCCTTTAATTTATAAATATTAATTATATATAATAGGTATAAATAATACTATATATACTACCATTATTTAGTATTAATCAATTAACCATTTCTATAACATTACTACAGGTACTCTAAAGCATGTGCAAATATAACACAGTAGATACTTGTCCTACTTCAAAAATGGAGTTTCAATGGAGTACTGCAGCCTGTTTTTATACTGAGAAATAGCTACAAATATAAAGAATGCAATTTTGCTTGCGGCGTCTAAATTGTGTACTCTCTTTCCCTTCCACTCACTTGGTCGGCACAGTAACAAAATAGAGCAAACATAGTTATAACACCTAATACCCTATTAGTATAGATAGAAAGGTAATAAATATCATCCGGTACTAGTTAGTCAGTTTGATAGGATTGTACACAACATAATTCACTATCTTCCTAATCATTAGGGCATAAAGAAAAACAAAATATGAAACAAAAGAATAAGAATATAGTACCAAAGCTTAAATAAGAAGGCGAGTGAAAAGGTAACTGTCACACTTAGCTGAGATACCTGTGCGATTACCTGACCCACTTCGCAGTAAAGCTGCTTTGCATGATACATGCGGTTACGAAAGTACGTGTAATGCAAAATCTATTTAATGTAGCATTATTAACCGAAACCACCTCATATAAATTAACATCTGATACCTACTCACGGTATAGCACTCATTAATTAGCACTAACAGTTGTTCTCATAACCATTTGATCGCATGGTGATACGTAACCTGTGGTGCTGTAGCCATCATTATTATATGATTACTGCGCTTATAATTCATGTTAATAACTTCTGGTGATTTATAAGATCCATAGTAGAACTTCTGCCCATGTGTAGGTACATAAGAAGAAAGCGAAGCTGCATTAGTGTGCAAATAACGTTAATCAACCATGTTAACATCTTCCCATATCGTGTCTCAACATATGCTTCAGTTACATCTAGTGCGTGACGCATAGTTAATGTAACTCCCAGCCATAATTTGTACATTACACATTTGCTAATAATGAACCAAGTTTCATAGTCAACTTATATTAGCTGGTGTAGGTGCGTCGATTAAGTAAGAATTTACTACCTTATGGATGATTTTTTAAGAATTCTCATGTTTTTATTATATATTTATTGTTATTGTTCTATTTTATGCTTTATTTCTATATTATAATATAAATATATATATTTTATAGTTTTCAATTAAAACTGTTATGCAGCGGAAAAGAAATTACAATTTCTATTCCTAATAGTTGTATCATGGATCTATATATATATATTGTAATTATATATTTATACTCATATTAATATATATATTGTGGATATAATATTTATATTAATATATGTAAGTTAGTTCAATTAATAAATATTTTAAATATTAACAGGAATAAATAATAATAAGCTAATAAATTAGATAAATGTGCAATGTTTCATTAGGCATAAACATAAATAAAAGTATAATTAATGTTAAAATAGTGAATAGTTGTAGATAAAAGAATTAGATAAAAGCAAAATTAGACTAAAATATATTTTTAGTTACATTCTTTATTTTTTGTAAAATAAGAGCAGGTATTCTTTGGGTCTTTTTGGTTACTAAAATAAGTACCACGTTCATCGTTTTTCATAGTTTTTACTATAACTAAATAATATACAGCACTTATAACACTAGTTAATACACCCATAAGAGTTGCATGCTAAATCCTGTAGCTGCTGAAAACTACAGTTAAGAATCCCATAGACCGTAGAACAAAGCACAGTTGACTTGTCCAAGAAACCACAATAATGGAAACATCCTTGCCGACTATAGTCGTACATGCGAATTATTTTTATTCAATAAAATTATTATGATTAATATTTTTATCATTATAAGCATATAAGTTATAACCCATAGCTATTAATAAAATAAATGCATTTAAATTAGATAAACTATATTGAGCTAAATAGAAAATAAATGATTGTATAGATTCACCTATTAATAGTCAATGCTAATAACATTAAAATTCCTAAATGAGATATAGTACTATAAGCAAATAATCTTTAATTTTAAATTGTGTTAAACCTAATACAGTACCAATTATTAAAGATAATAATGAACTTATTAATAAACTAGCAGTTCAAGTATATTGTGTAGTAATATATATACTCATTTGTATAATGAACTAATTGTAATAATAAAGTTAATATAGAAATTTTAGCCATTATAGCTACAAAGTAGTAACTATAGTAGGTATTGCATCATAAACTCAGGTGATCAAAATGGAATGGTGCAGCTGATACTTTAAATAATAATCCCATAGTTATTAATAATAAGCAATAAGGTATATAAGTAGTAATTTCTTGCTGATCTAATACATCTGCTAAATTATTTATAACATAGAAACCATCTAATATGTTACACCTCAAATTCTACATATATTAAAGCCATACCTAATAATAAAGTAAAGATTACCTACTCCAATAAAAATAAGTTAAAATTCAGATGTGACGGATTCAGATTTATCTAGTACATAGTAATAAAACTAATCTCAGTACTCCTATAGATAAGAATATAGATACAGAATACTACTAGATATTAATAATAAATCTACCTATTAAAATATCATAATAACATTAATGTATATTCTAATATTGTAATTGTTCTCCTTTTAAAAATATATTAGATACAACAATGTTTCTTATCAATTGTGGGTCTGTAAATAATACTTAGACAAACTTACGTAATTGACCAGAGGTAGTTTTCTGATATAACTAGTCAAATTCAGTATTAATAATGGGCACAAATATTAACATATGAAATGCCTCTGGTTATAGGTGATGTATGGTATAAATAATATCATACCACTATCTAAACATGTAATAACTAAATTATATAACATAAATAAATACAAGTAAAAATAATATGCGTACCTATCCTAATAAAGAATAGAACACGTCTAAAGACAATGCACTAGGGATAATATTAAACAGAAGACTGAAGATAAAGCATATTCGTGAATAAAAATATAATAAATTTACATTAAATAAAATAAATAATAGATATTTAGATATATCTATTATAAAAAATAATAAGTTATTATTAAATAAAATGATAACTTATTATTAATAAATGATAACCTATTATTAAGTAAATGATAACTTTATATTATTAATTAAATGTTAAATTATTATTTAGCCGATGTTAAATTATTATTTATCAATGGAAATAAAGTAAATATAATTAATATAAATAAATTATTATCATTATAAGAGAAATATATTAATGATATGTAGACACACACTCCTATTAATACATAGCATAAATAAGTAATTAGCACTGTATCTTAATTTGAGCTAAACTTTCACCTAGTCATAACTTTTTCTTAACCATAAGTGTCCTACACTCCATCGAACCTTATTCAACACTTTGGGTCGTATGACCACCTGCCTAAGAACACCTTCTACAATATATTTATTATAGAATAATTCTATATAAAATCTTTGATTAAAGAAACTACAGATATTATACCAGTCTTCAGCATTTCAAAGCCAATAAGTGGCTTAGTTACACTCAGAAAATAAACAGAAATAAACTTAACAAATCAAGCTATAAATGTCAATAATTTAAAGCATGGAGGGAGCAAATTCCTGTATCTAACATACCTTCAATTAATTGGATGAATAAATAAACTATTATTCACAAAGAACCAGTACCTAAACCTATAAATACACTTTTAAATAACCAAAGAATATAGAAAAATAGATAAGATAATGTGTTGCAAAGTTAAGAAAATATCACTTATGAGCATGTTATAATTAGATAAAGGTCCATTAGCTGCAAGAAAGTTAAATAAACTTAGCTGAATAGTGTAGTAAACATAAGCCTAGGCAGAAACAAAATAAATTTGCGATAGGTAGAATTGTGCATAAGCAGTATTCTAGAATGAATCTTTGGACAGAATTCAGTCATGAAAGGTACAGCCACTAACCTAACGAAGCTATTAACATGGCCGTAGGTCATGTATGCAAATCCTCTAAAACCACCATATTTTCACTTGGTTAGCTCTGCGTGTATAACCGTCAGCACCTGCCTAATAACGCTTTATAAGCTGATTAACTAAATGGAATAAAGCTAAATTATAATAGATAAACCTATAGTATAACATCATACCAATTGATACTCATAGTTGAATAGGCACAACTCTTTGCTTGCCTTGTTGGAATAAAACTACGTGTTAGTACACAATACCGTAGACACCTAATCATAAACATAACACCAAAACAGTTGAACCATATTCACCAAAGGTGAAGATCTCACGAACAAATAACTCAGCAGAATTGCAGGATGCGCAACTAGCAGAAACAGGTGCAGGGACTTGTTGAGGTAATCAACTTGTAAATCTTCTTGAGAACTTTTAGTTGCCGCACTTGTTGATAAACATAATTCTAGTCATCGTGATTAAGCCTCTTTGCCACAGTTGCACATACTCCAAATTACCAAAGATCATTCATTGTAAACATCGTACAATCACTTCCTATTAGTTGCGTTGATAAAGAGCTTTGATTTGTCGCTATTCTAGTAAATCAGAAATTTACAGATATTAATAAACACCTCCACCTACCTACCAACATAATTAAATAATTATTCGTTACTAGTATAATCATCATAAAGGAATAAATTTAAGTAACTAAAAATCTGTGATTATGTGGATCATGACTCATGTAACTTAAGTGTGAATATATGTACCAAACCAGATACTATTATCTACTGGTATCATCATAGATACAGTTAACGAATCAGCTCCAAAGTCTTCATAATACATAAATGATTCTACATCTACTACTCTAGCTATATTTGGTGTTACCGGTATATTATTATGTCCTACTTCAAAGTCTAATATAGCTAATAATGTCAGGTTAATACTGAACTACATAGTTATTATACGTATCTTTATGCCTATTTTTCTACCAAAAAACTGATACTATTGAACCTAACAATGGTAAAATTATCAATGTTAAATACATTTATTTATATTGTATTGTTATACTACCTCTAATCTATAATATACACTAATATTTAAACTTTGCAGATTAGCCTCTATTGTGAAAATATATACAGCAAAGTTGTCCTAACATACATGAATTCAGTGAACAGATTAATATTAAAATGTTGCAGATAATAACATTATCTCTATAGAAATTAACATTATATAATGCTCTTATTAAAAATCCCTACGATAAATGAAATATTGATATTATATATATATTTTCTATTTGATTTATCTATACTAACTATATATAAATATAATTATCATAAATATTAATTAATATTATATAAATATGTATCAGACTTTAATGACCTTAAGTCCTAGCACGATATTTACTATTCAATAACATATTTTACTTAATTTACACCCCTAACAGTATATATATATTACGAAGTGAATTACTCATTTACTTATTCTATATAAATAAAATACTTAATAAAGATTCTTTATTTGTAAGTTTAATAATAAATACGTACATTAAAGCATAATGTTCTTTATGGCATGTTATAGCGAAGTTGCCACTGGCTTTTCATAACCAGAACTATCAGAGTTAGGTTTACCGACCACACCTGAAGAGCTTAAATCATGAGTAACTTCTATACTTCAGCTATATATGTATTGTCTTACCTGGTAATTTTCAACCAGGGATTAAAATGCGTAAGCTCAGGTACCAGGTAACGTTTTTCAGGTTGATGTTCCCCACAGCAGGTTCATAAGAAGAACTAACCAACACTACTGGTTGCCCAGTTTTATAGTAGGTTCTCTCTTTACCTTTCTTCCGTGCCTTTCATTAACTCATACATAGGTTCATTCGAAGACGGGTTAGGACAGTTCAGGTGCAAACATCACCACTAGACTCCTGACTTCTACTTGCACAGAATGTTTAACTCATTATCCTTAATAGCTATAAAGGAATCTCTCATGTAATTGATTTAATACCATTATTAATATTATGCCCAATAATTCCAATATAAAAATAGGATTATTATGCGTGAAACCATATATAGATAATACTATTAATATTATTTTACAGATAGAATATAATTTACCTAGTTTATTAAATTGTATATATTTAAGATACAAGGACCTATTTACTGTTGCCATGCTTTACATTTTATTTGCACAAAAATTATTTTTCACATTTAGATTATCTTCATTTATGACCTCTCCATCCATAACACAATTTTTTGAAACCCACCATACGCTATAGGCTGAGCCATGTAAAATCCTCACATACCTCTGAACATTGTCCAAAGAAAGTCCAGACGGTTTCCATGTATACAGCTTGATTTGCCTACCTGGTAAAGCATCTGCTTGGTCACCTAAAGAAGGGCAAGAATGAATGGCAACATCAGTTGGATATAACACTTCAGTGTGAGTTGGGCTGTGACTACCTATTATCCCTAAATACACCAGTTCTAAATCACTTCGGTACTATATAAGAATCAAATTTATAACATCATCTACATTAGTAAAATCAGGATATTGGTAACTTCAATATCATTGAGACCTTCAGCATAAACTTCACAGGATCTATCTCATCCATTAAATATAATAATTTAAATGATGGAAATGCTACAACATTAATAATGACTGAGACCAATTAACTTATCAAAAGTACGATTACCATAATTTACCGTGTAATAGGTATGGACTGTTTAAAAATTATAATTGAAATTATCATTCATGTTACAGTAAATAATATAACAGTTTAATAAAGCATTATTATTATGTAACTCTTTCTCCCTTCCATTGAGATTAGTACATATTAAAAAATAGTTCGTATGAGTTGGAGACCTAATTGTAACTTAGAACATAATTATGAAAACATTACTTTTATTTTCTTTTAGTTATAATTAATGTACACTACTGTAAACTTAACAAGATCAAGATATGATGAGTTAAACTGAGCTTGATCCGGCATCTGTTTTCATTGAACAGCCCCTTCTCCAATTAAGTTATTAACCTCATTTATATTCATATTTTTTTATTAATTTACAATAAGTAAAATATTATTAATATATAATTACTTATATATTAAAGAATACCATTTCAAGATTTTATATTAAAATTAAATATTTGTCTTGCAAAGCACTTACCTACTAAAGCAAATCCTAAAGTTACTACTAGAAAAATACTATCATTATTAATAAACCATAAATACTATTATAGTTAACCTAAGGATATAAATAAAATTTAGGTTTCAAATAATAAAAATAATAAAAGCAAATATAAAAAGAAGTGATACTAAATAGTGTTTTATTTTAGCCTCAAAAGTATTAAAACGACACAGCACTTCTTTTTTGATAAGTTTAATTACCTACACAATATAGCTAATACTGAATTAAAAGTGAAAAGCGTTGTTGTTGTCAGATTTAAAGGTTTGCCTTTTTAAGAGTATAAGTTTTTACATTAATACCTTTTTTACAGTAGGCCTAAATTACACTTAACACTAAAACTTGGTATTAAATTAAAAAAACATATGGATATAAGATTGACATTAATATATATATTGCATTGGTTACATATAGTACAAAGCATCATCAAGCAAACAACCTTGTTTCTGTAATGCAAAACCTAATAAGCATATGAAATAATGGTCCTCTTAAAGAAGGATCTGCACAACTAATATTTTCTGCTCCAGCTAATCCTTGTCCTGTTATGGTTACACTAGTACTATAATTTAGCTGCTTGTAATACAGTCATTAATTAAATTATGTTTACATATAGTTATTTACAGTTACATATTTTATATAGTTTTTATTTACAGAAGGATCGAACGTCTTCTAATATATTAGAGATTGTCTTGTTACCTTCATGTTGAATATCTAACACCCCATTAACTAGAGGGAAGAGGCCTTTGACGGATGTTCTCGACGTTGGTGTTCAACACCTTAGCTGTTCTACCTTCTTCAAACTTTTATATTAATAAACTACGGTACCGATACATCTACACCACCATATGTAGCGGTAATTATTAAATACGATATTATCAGCACGGATTTGATCACTATACATCTCATGAATTACCATAGAGGCTCCATACCTATTTCTATAACTTCACAAATATAGAGCTACCATTTGATGTTCTATCCAAATCATCTTCTAGAGAATCATACATCTGCCCTATCATCAACAATATCAGGTCTACAATTATCTCTACATATTAGACTTCGAAATTACATTTTAAATTATTAAGGTCATAATCTAAATTATTACCCGTGAATTATGTCTCGTCACTTTGCTCAATCATCATAGCTTGTGGCTAAAAGTACACTTATGTTGTTTGCTCGAATTATCTCAAGAGTCAGAAGGTGTATTTACACTATTATTATCACCTAGTAGAGTAACTCTTTGGTTAACTCCTAACTCATTTATAGTCATTATTATAATATCTTGACTGTTAGAGCATATATATTTTTCTCTTACTCCAACTGAGCGTTAGACCTCCACCATAATCATCAGTAAGAGCTGTTTCCTAATCATTTATTACTTTAAAAGCCTCATCTTGATGAGCCTGCTGAGCTATTTGGATAGCCAGTTAAATCCCATTTGGTCTGCTGACAGTCAGTAGTACGTTTACGTTTCGATAATTGAGTAGTTGCCTTGTTACGTTAGTGTTCACACAACAGATGGGTTATCATTATCATGAGATACCTCAATACTACACTAATAGATGTATTATCATTATCATTTTCATGAGATAATTTGTTTTTTTTTTTAGTTAAAATATTATTCACTATAGCTGACTATTAGATGATTTCTTTTAGCCGTACTGTTAATTCCTAGTATTATTGTTATCACTAATATAATTAGAGCAGTATCTAGATTTAGCGATATATTAGGTATATTTAAATCATAGTTTGAGTTATTGCTGGGACTCAGGACCCTGGTGCCGTTCTAACTCTCAAAACAACCGAATTTGTTATAGTTCCTTTGTTTTTTTTATTACAAAATCATGGATTGCATTAATATGCGTTATTTTAGTATGCTTGCGATTATACCTACAACTATACCGTGAGAAAATTGTCCCTTTTGTTTAATATTTCCTTTTTATTTAAGATCAATAGTTCCCGCAAGTACCTATGTACATTGCAAATTTTAATGAGCACAATTTGTACGCTTAAGTTGCATATATAATAACTTTCCCGGTTAATTAGGTAGAAACTAGAATGAACCCAAGATAGTTACCACGCATAACTGTTCACCTGAATCGACCTACCTTCTTTTCTTGAGTTATTATTACCTCCTCAATAGATCTTTAATTTAAATAAATACTTATACTAAAATAAATCTAAAGTAAGTTTAGATTAACTTATTATCATTTACCATTAAAGATCCTAATTGGAATAACAGTATTGTGTAGAGAAGTAGCATTTATTATCATCTTTAATATTAATAGATATACGTTAGGTTATGTCTCTGCTGATTTATATATTAATTTCATTTCTAGAGAGATCAACCATATTTCTATAAATAAATATATGGAACACATTCCATATAAACATAGAGATAAAGTATGTGCATATCACATATAACATGTTTGCTACATCATATATATATGATATAGCATATCATAAATTATTATACATATCTAAGATTAAAGAGGTAAATTAGCAAAAGCATGAGGGCTTAGTGGACTAGTTAAACATCATCTAAAGAACTATTATCAGTGGCTATACTTGAAAGTATCACTGAATAATTGCGAGTTAATCGTGGATATTCTTGATACAGCTTTACCTTTCGCAAGTTGCCTATAAATACAGTTAAGAAATATCATGAAGTTACAACACTAACACACAGTTCAAATACTACAATAGCTTCAACCATAGAAAGCAATCAGGGTAAACATAATTCTTCCATGCCTGTAAACCAAGAAAGGCGGGAAAAATGTGCAATTTTCACCAACAATAAGATTGGTTCAGAACTTAGCAGCAACGGTCATAAGATAAACCCAATACTTTGGAATTTAAAAATATCAACCACTAAATAATGCAAATATAGTACCCATAGATAACTAGTGGAAAGGCTTACAATAGTAAGTATCATGGAATGCCACATCAGCGACATTACAATACAACACCCCTTACTCCACACAGTAACTAATCAACACACTCCACGGAAAAGGATAGGAGGTGTTAAATGTAAAGATCCACTCACATGGGGTTAATCAACCAAATATTTTAATACCTGTAGGTACAGCAATACTAGTAGCAGCCGTAAAGTAAGGCTCTAGTATCAACATCTAAACCAAGAGAATAGATGTGATGACTTCAACTATGGGCCTTCTAATACACACACAGATTAGCGTAAACCATACCTAAGTAATCAAATACGCTTTTACTTGATGCGGAAGTAACTGCAATTAATAATAAATAAATCCCGGCATACTTAAAATATTAACTCAGGATGTCCAAAGAATTGTGAATAAATGTTGAATAAATAGAATCACCACTACTGTTACTAAAAGGGATATTGAAGTTCTATCAGTTAAGATCATAGTAGTCCACACTGCTAACACCGGTAATGATAATAATACAACACAGCTGTACAATAATAGCTCATCCAAATGTAGCTAAGTTGTCTAATGATACATGAATTCTCTCTAAGATAGTAAAGCTATAAAATTATAGCACCAGGTCATGTTAATGCCACTTCAAATGAATTGGTCATAGCTAACGGCTCATTAAGGTCCACTTGAGATTGTATTCCTGATAATGGTGGATATAATGTCAAATTGTATTAGCTTCACCATTTTCTATAGTAGCTGAGAATAAAATAAAAATAAATCGGAACTAATAATCAAAAACCTTCATTGCTTAATCTAGAAATGCCATAGTTGGACCACAGTATCGGCAATAAGAATTACCAGAACCTCTTCACTAAGAAGAAGGTCCGAAGAAAATCACGAAGATAGATGCGCCGTTACTACATATTAATGATTGAGTGCTGAAATATCCTGGCCAGATACGACCCTAATGGTGCTGAAACGCTGTTCCAACTTAACCAGAAACAATGCAAACATTAAGTATAAAAGTGCCTATATCTTGACGATGATACAACTTCTTCTGCTGATTTCCGTAGGCCGTTTGCAATCTAACACAGTACCTGTATTATTCGGTATCATGTATGATCTCTAGGCTAGAAAAGTACCTTTGTAAAATAGCAGTTGCAGTTAAGATTGTTTAAATCTTCATTAAGTTAAAGAGGACTTGTGCGTAAGCAAAATTTTTTTTAGTTTTAATTGTTTTTATTTTAGCACTATAGTTATAGCCAAAATTTGAAATGTATCTTTGATAAATAATATTATTTTATTATTAATTATTTTTATTATTAATTATAATATTTTTTTGTGTAGTACCATTATTTAATTTGATATTTAATAGCTTATATAATGTAATAAAATTGCAATAGTATAGCCCTGTAAGCTAACGTATGAAGGTAACTCACTAGAAAAACAAGATATAGTAAGACATACACCGATTCTGAATGGTCACTACATACTAAAGAGATATGTATTTGATATAGCTTTTTTTAGTTAAAAGCTGGGAGCGGAATTCAATTCATGAAATATTGTTCTGTCGATTAGTCATTCCTATCTAAAAATAATATGTATTAATCAATAAAGAATTTGTCTTTGTTAGCGACTCATCAAAATTTGATGACTTCCGACAGTCGACAACATAAACTATGTTTACGCAAAACATGGGTAACAAGACTTGAACCCCCCAAAGTATTACCACTCAGCCCTTTGAACCTGCCTCAATATCAGCATACCCATGTTCATTAATTTAAGTAGCCACATGGGCCCGGTTTGCTCGAGATGATCTACCTTGTAACAGTTTCCCTCCGTTTCACCACTTGAGTTTCGCGTTAAATTACCAACATTAATAGTTATGGAGTTATCAGGACTGATCTCGAACACGATATGCTAAAATCGTCTTTACAGTTAAACTCCCTAATATCAATGGAACGATTCGAATGTTTACGGCTTGCGCACTTAAGCTGCTAAGACGTTCTACTAGTTCCAGCACTCGATTAAACAAGATCAATGACTTGAACATTTACTCAAACCATCATTTTAGTGGTTCGCTTCACCTAATTGCATAGTCTTGTAAGCGAAGATTTGCACCTGAACATTGACATGATTGTACATGGTTACCATTAGCACATGGCGCTTCAAGAGATAGGTGATTTGGAATAACCGCTCCCCGCGTAAAACGACAGCCTTAATAACTGAGCTAATCCTTTAATCACCTTTGTACCTGGGAGATTGAACTCTTGCACCAAGAATCAATGCCATGTCCCACTAGCCTTGGACATTGAGTCTTTTTTAAATTATCTTAACATAGTGCCATGCGAGTATCGAACTGATTGGTGCCGATTATAAAACGGTTTCATTACTTTATGCTAAAGGCTTTATTGTAACATATCTAAAATATTATAATGATATTTATTAATATTTAGTATCTATTTTTAAAAATTAGCTTTTTATATCTAAAAAGCTTTCATTCTGTAACCGCCTGTTAGCTGTGACATGATAACAATTATGCTCGTAGTCTCTACTACGTATAAAAGCATCATAAAAGCTTGCTCGCGTTTAGATGTTCCATTTACCTTAACTGATGTAGCTTTCTGTCCATGCCTATGTTGCCTGGCTGCTAATGGTGCCAATGGTTAACATCGGCTCTAGTATAAGCATAATTATCATTATAACATATAATATAATATAAACCATAAATAACAGGTAAACCAGAGATCAATCTACCCATACTTCTTGCTACGAAGGGGTTATCTTTAATTCACTTCATGTTCCAGAAGATAGAACAGCCTCACGATGCAACCAGCCATGTAGCTTTGGTCGACGAATAAGTCCTTTAGTCCATGATTTCCGCATGCGTGAGATGAGCTAGTCGACACCAGTCAGCGCATCTCTCACTTGTACCTCTGCGCAAATTAGCCTGTTCAATTTACGTTATCATAAAGATTCAGCCTAAAGCTGAATATACTTTTATTCCTATCTTTTCAAAACAGTTCAGACTATTCATCATCTTTATTAATTATCTATAAGGGAGATACTTAAAAGTAAAGAACAGAGAAATTCAGTACTTCGTTACTCAACTCTTAACAAAGCTTCAACACGCGAAGCTGGGTTAATAACAGTATACAGAAATTAGCTATCACTTCTTCTCATGATTAGGATAACCTTTAAATGAGTAATAACCTTTACTTGTTTGTTTCCTACGTTATCTAGAAGCTGAAAACGTCTAGTTGGTCTTCCAGCAGCTTTAATCTACAACAGATACTTCTTTATACTTAAATTGCTTAAAATACCTTTTTAAATACTTAGATTTAGTATTATCTTCGTAATAAGAAATTATCACTATTAAAAATATTATAATAGTAATTTTTAACATTTATTTAGTCTTCTAATAAGAATTTCATCTTATTTAATTAAGCATTATTATTAACGTTTTTTTAATTTTTGCTGCTTCTGACAAAAACTTTAAGATATCTTAAAACATTCTTTTTTAATTTTAATTTAAAGGTTGAAAATATTTACTATTAAAATAAAATATTTTAAATTAATAATATTAAATTCAATATTTTTATTAAAATATTTCTAACTAAACTTATTAAACCTGTAGATAAGTATTTTCAATCCTAGCTTATTAATATAAAGCATTTGTTTTACATTAAATATAGAATCTTAATCTTTTAAAACTTTTTTAATAAGTTTTGTATAGTGATTTTTGCTGTATTTCTTGAGTATTTAATTAGTAAAGATTTTTCTTCCCTTTTGTTTATGTCTAAACAAAATAGTCCTCATTTCTTTCACTTATTTTCAGCAAATTTCTTTTAAATAAAGTTAAATATCTTATTTTTGCTTCGCACAATATTTGCTTCATAATAAACAAAAATCTTAATTACCTATAAGACTTAGCAAAAATATCTAACTCTTCTTTAAAAACTAAATTTGTTAGAAAATTAAAATTATTAAAAATAGAGGATTTAACTATTTTTTTTAAACATAAAGTTGATAAATGGTATGCTATTAAGTAAATTTTTTACCTAATTATAATACTCAAGTAAATACAGCACAAAATATTTACTATACAAAAATTTATTAAAAAAAGTTTTAAAAGATTAAGATTCTATATGTATTATAAAATAAATGCTTTATATTAATAAAGCTAAATTTGAAAAATACTTATCTACAAGGTTTAATAAGTTTAGTTAGAAATATTTTTAATAAAAATATTGAATTTAATATTATTAATTTAAAATATTTTTATTTTAATAGTAAAATATTTACTCAACCTTTAGAATTAAAATTAAAAAAAAAGAAATGTTTTAAGATATCTAAAGTTTTAATAAGAAAAGCAAAAATAAAAACATTAAATTAGCAGATAAATCTAAAAAATTTTTAATTTTAATATTTTTAATAGTGATAATTTTTTATTACAAGATAATACTAAATCTAAGTATTTAAAAAATTATTTTAAGTAATTTAAAGTATAAAAGAGTATCTGGTGTTAGATTAGAAGCTGCTGGTAGATTAACTAGACGTTTTTCAGCTTCTAGATCTCAACGTAGAACTAAATATAAAGGAAATTTAGAAAATGTTTATTCTTCATTTAAAGGTTATCCTACACCAGCTTAAGAGGAAATGATAAAGCTAATTTACAATATACTGTTATTAACTCAACTTCCACGTGTTGGAGCTTTTGGTGTTAAAGGTTGAGTAAGTAGTACTTCAATTTCTTTTCTTTTTACTTTACAATTATCTCTCCCTTATATTAATTAATAAAGATGATGAAATAGTCTGGAACCGTTTTGAGAAAAATGGAAATAAAGTATATTCAGCTTTAGGCTGAATCTTTTATGATAACATAAATTGAACAGGCTAATTTGCGCAAGAGAGTACAAATTGAGTGCGCGGTTTGGCACCTCGATGTCGGCTTAGCTCATCCTCATGCATGCAGAAATCATGAAGGGTTCGACTGTTCGTCGATTAAAGAGCTACATGAGCTGGGTTTAATACGTCGTGAGACAGTATGGTTTCTATCTTCTAGAGGAACATAAAGTAGATTAAAGATAGCCCCTTCGTACGAAAGGAGTTGGGTATATTGATCTCTGGTTTACCTGTTGTTTATGGTTTATATTATAATATATGTTATAATGATAATTAATACTTATACTAAGGTATTGTTACACTATTAGTAGTGTAGCCAGACAACATAGGCATGGCAGGAAAGCTACATCAGTTAAAGATAAGTGTTGAAAGCATCTAAACGCGAAGCAAACTTTATGATACTTTTATACGTAGTAGAACACTACGAGCATAATTGTTATCTTTTAACAATTAATAGGCTTTGGTTGTAAGAATGAAAACATTTTTAGATATAAAGTACTAATTTTTAAAAATAGTATACTAAATATTAATAAATATCATTATAATATTTTAGATATGTTACAATAAAGCCTTTTTAGCATAAAAGTAATGCAACCGTTTTGTAATCGGTAGAAGTGAGTTCGATACTCGCATAAGGCTATATATATTTTAGATATAATTTAAAGACCCAATGGTCAAGACTGGTTAAGACATAACATTTTCACTGTTAGTGCGGGAGTTCAAATCTCCCTTGGGTTACAAAAGATTATAATAAAAGAGATTAGCTCAGTTGGTAGAGCTGTCGCTTTACACGCGAAAGGTCAGGTGTTCAAATCACCTATCTCTTAAAGCGAATTAATGTAATAGTAACATATATGGCTCATGTCCATATTATTTAGGTGCAAATCCTAAGTTCGCTACCAAAGACTATAGCTTAATTGGTTAAAGCGAACCACTCATGATGGTTTGAGTAAATGTTCAAGTCATTTTAGTCTTATTTAATCCGAGTGCTGGAACTGGTAGACAGTCTTAACTTAAGCTTAAGTGGCGCAAGCCGTAAACGTTCGAATCGTTTCTTGGATATATTAGGGGTTATAGTTTAACTGGTAAAACGACGATTTTGCATATCGTTATTTCAGGATCGAGTCCTGATAACTCCATAACTATTAATATTGTTAATTATTAACGCTTGAGAAGCTCAATTGGTAGAGCGGATCATTGAAGCTGATTAGGTTGTAAGTTCAAATCTTATCTCGAGCAAACTTGGCTTATATGGCTACTTAAATTAATAGACATGGGTATGCTGAAATTGGTAAACAGGTTCCGCTTAGGACGGGATAGTTTTATACTTTGCAAGTTCAAGTCTTGTTACCCATATTTTTATATACATATAGTTTATGTTGTCGACTAATCGGTAAGTCATAAATTTTTGGTATTTACTATTGGGTGTTCGAGTCGCCCCAACATAAGACAAATTCTTATTTATTATCTATATTGTTTTAGCCAGGATAGTTTAATCGGTAGAACAATAATTTCATGAATTAAGAATGAGAATTCGAATTTCTCTCCCGGCTTTTTAACCTTAATAAAAGCTATATCAAATACATATCATATACAATTATATTGTAGTACATTTTCAAATCCGGCCTTGTAGTAATCTTACTATATCTTATTTTTCTAGTGAGACACATACGTTAACTTTTAGAATATACTATTATAATTTTATTACATTATGTAAGCCATTTAAATATTAAATTATAATAATTTTACCTAAAAAAAAAAAATATTTATAATTTAATAATAAAAATAATATTAATAATAAAAATAATATTATTTATCAAAGTTTATTTTTTAAATTTTGGGCTATAGCTATAGGTTTTTTACTTTAAATATACTAAAAAAACAATTAAAACTATAAAAAAAAATTTTGCTTATCGCCAAATCCTCTTTAAATAATAAAGATTTAAACAATCTTAACCTTAATACAAATATTTTACAAGGTTACTCTACAAAAATTCATACTGATACAGATAATATAGGTACTGTGTTAGATTTTAAACAACCTACAGAATGACAAGAAAGATGATTTTTATCATCAAATGCTAAAGATATAGGTACTTTATACTTAATGTTTGCATTATTTTCTGGTTTAGTTGGAACAGCGTTTTCAGTTTTAATCAGATTAGAGTTATCTGGTCCAGGTGTACAATATATATCAGACAATCAATTATATAATAGTATAATAACAGCGCATGCTATCTTGATGATTTTCTTCATGGTTATGCCTGCATTAATTGGAGGTTTTGGTAATTTCTTATTACCATTACTAGTTGGAGGTCCAGATATGGCATTTCCTAGATTAAATAATATAAGTTTTTGATTATTAGTTCCTAGTTTATTTTTATTTATATTCTCAGCTACTATAGAAAATGGAGCTGGTACAGGTTGAACATTATATCCACCATTATCAGGAATACAATCTCACAGTGGACCTAGTGTAGATTTAGCTATATTTGGTTTACATTTAAGTGGTATTAGTAGTATGTTAGGTGCTATGAATTTTATAACTACTATCTTAAATATGAGAAGTCCTGGTATACGTTTACACAAATTAGCTTTATTTGGATGAGCTGTTATTATTACAGCTGTGTTATTATTATTATCATTACCAGTGTTAGCTGGTGGTATTACTATGATCTTAACTGATAGAAACTTCAATACATCCTTTTTTGAAGTAGCTGGTGGTGGTGATCCTATTTTATTCCAACATTTATTCTGATTCTTTGGACATCCTGAAGTTTATATTTTAATTATACCAGGATTTGGTATTATTAGTACAGTTATTTCAGCAGCATCAAGTAAAAACGTATTTGGTTACTTAGGTATGGTTTACGCTATGATGTCTATTGGTGTATTAGGATTTATAGTTTGAAGTCATCACATGTATACTGTTGGTTTAGATGTTGATACTAGAGCTTACTTTACAGCTGCTACTTTAATTATTGCTGTACCTACAGGTATTAAAATATTTAGTTGATTAGCTACATGTTATGGTGGATCTTTACATTTAACACCTCCTATGCTTTTTGCATTAGGATTTGTTGTATTATTTACTATTGGTGGGTTAAGTGGTGTTGTATTAGCTAATGCTTCACTTGATGTAGCATTCCATGATACTTACTATGTTGTAGCTCATTTCCACTATGTTTTATCTATGGGTGCTGTATTTGCATTATTTAGTGGTTGATATTTTTGAATTCCTAAAATATTAGGTTTATCTTATGACCATTTTGCTGCTAAAGTTCATTTCTGAATCTTATTTGTTGGTGTTAATTTAACATTCTTCCCACAACATTTCTTAGGTTTACAAGGTATGCCTAGAAGAATTAGTGATTACCCTGATGCTTTCTATGGTTGAAATTTAATTAGTAGTATTGGTTCTATTGTTAGTGTTGTAGCTACATGATATTTCTTAACTATTATTTATAAACAACTTACAGAAGGTAAAGCTGTATCAAGATATCCTTGATTAACTCCACAATTATTCAGTGATACTTTCCAAGTATACTTTACTAGAAATAATAGTTCTTTAGAATGATGTTTAACTAGTCCACCTAAACCTCATGCTTTTGCTAGTTTACCTCTACAATCTTAATGTTTAGATATATATTATAATAATTTATATTATTATATATCATACATATATGATTTTAACAAACATGATATGGTATTAAAATACACTTACTTTTATCTATATATTTATATAGAATGTGTTCCATATATTTATTTAAATATAGAGAGTATGATTATAATATATATAATAACTTCAAAATTGATTATATATAAAATATATAAATCAATAAAGACATAACCTAACGTATGTCTATTAACATTAAAATTGATAAATAAATGCTACTTACACGTATCCCAATATAGATGTGAGTTATGTCTTAATTAGATCTTTAATATTAAATATTAATAATTTAATCTAAACTTACTTTAGATTTATTTTAGTATAAATATTTATTTAAATTAAAGATCTATTGGGGAGGTAGTAATAACTCAAAAAAAAAAGGTAGATATAGTTCAAAGGTAGAACAGTTATCTGTGGCATAACATATCTTAGTTCGATTCTAGGTATCTACCCTAAATTAAACCATTCGGATGGTATTTAATATATGCAACCTTAAAAAAAGGTTGTAATCCAATAGTAGTCTCATTATATAAATTTTTTGCTAATGAGACACATATGTTAACTTTTACATAAAACTATTGATCTTTAAAATAAAAAAAAAATATTAAACTAAAAATTTAATTTTCTCACATTAATAATAGTTATAGGTATAATCTTAAACATACTAAAAAAATAACACATATTAATACAATCCCATGATTTTTTGTAATAAAATAAAAATTACTGTAAGGAACAGTAAATGGACTATGTCTATAACAAATTCAGTTGTTTTCAAAAGAGAGGTGAACAGCCAATCTTTAAGTCCTAAGTCACCAACAATAACTCAACAAACTATTGATTTAAATATACCTAATATATCAACTAAATCTGATGATATGGAAGATACTGCTCTAAATTATATTAGTGATAACAATAGTACTAGTGAATTAACGGTACGTCTTAAAAGAAAATCATCTAATAGTTTATCTGATAGTGAAGATAATATTTTAACTAAAAAAGCTAAATTATCTCATGAAAATGATAATGATAATACATCTATTATTGATAGTATTGAATTATCTCATGATAATGATAATACATCTGTTATTGAATTAGACACTAGCGCACCGCGTGAAATTACTAATACTCAATTATCAGAAGTAGCTTCAAATACTACTGACTCTCTAGCAGAAACTGCAATTCAAATAGGGACTTTTATGAATAATTTAACTAGCTATCAAATAGCTCAACAGAATCATCAAAATGAAGCTTTTAGATTAATAGATGATATAGAAACAGCTCTTACTTTATTTGATGATTATAGTGGAGGTCTAACAGCTCAAGTTAAAGAAGTAGAACAGAGTATATATGCTAACAATCAAAATATTTTTAATAATGACTATATAAATGAGTTAGAGGTTAATGAAGAGTTACCTCTATTAGGTGATAATAATAGTGTAAATACACCTTCTGACTCTTGAGATAATAATTCTGAGCAAAATAATATAAATGATACTTTTGAGCCTAAGATTTATGATGAAGATGAGCAAAATGATTGAGACAATAATTCTGAATTAAATAATTTAGATAATGACCCTAATAATTTAAATAATAATTTCGAGCCTAATATTTTAGATAATAATTTTAGACCTGATATTGTTGATGATAATTTTAGGGCAGATATTTTTGATTCTCTAGAAGATGATTTGGATAGAACATCAGATGGTAGCTCTATATTTAATGAGATTATAGAAGATATAGGTATGGAGCCTTTAGATAATGGATCATCAATTAATGAAGTTGTATATAGTGATCAAATCCGTGCTGATGATATCGTATTTAATAATTACCATATACATATGAGTGGTGTAGATAATATCGATTACCGTATGGTTTATTACGATATACTAGAAAGTTTGAAGAATTTAGAACAACTAAAAGTTGAACACCAAGCGCTGGAAGCATCAGAAAAAGCTCTCTTACCTCTAGTTAATGGGGTGTTAGATATTCAACATGAGGTTGTAAAAGAACAAATCTCTAGTATATTAGAGACGTTCAGTCATCTTCTGTAAATAAAAACTATATAAAATATTTAACTGTAAATAACTATATGTAAACATAATTTAATTCATGACTATGTTACAAGCAGCTAAAATTATAGGTACTGGTATGGCCACAACAGGATTAATAGGAGCAGGAATAGGTATTGGTTTAGTTTTTGGTGCATTAATATTAGGTGTAGCAAGAAATCCTTCTTTAAGAGGACCATTATTTTCATATGCTATATTAGGTTTTGCATTTGCAGAAGCAACAGGATTGTTTGCTTTGATGATGGCTTTTTTATTACTATATGTAGCTTAATTTTTAATATATATATTAATGTCAATCTTATATATATATTTTTTTTTAATTTAATAATAAGTTTTATTATTAATTTTAATTTAAACCTCTGTAAGAAAATATTAATATAAAACTTATATCTTATAAAAATTTAAACCTTTAAATATGACAACAACAACTTTTTTTTATTTTTAATTCCAGTATTAGGTATAATATTGTTATTAGTTAATTTAATACTTTCACCACATAATCCTTATCAAGAAAAGGATAGTGCTTTTGAATGTGGTTTTCATTCTTTTTTAGGACAAAATAGAACACAATTTAGTATTTCTTTTTTTATATTTGCTTTATTATTTTTATTATTTGATTTAGAAATTTTATTAATATATCCTTATGTTGTTAGTGCTTATACTAATGGTATTTATGGTTTATTAATAATGATAGTATTTTTTCTAGTATTAACTTTAGGTTTTGCCTTTGAATTAGGTAAAAATGCTTTAAAAATAGAAAGTAGACAAATATTTAATTTTAATATAAAATCTTGAAATGGTTATTCTTTAATATATAAGTAAATTATATATTAATAATATTTTACTTATTATTAAATTAATAAAAAAATATAGATATAAATAGGGTTAGTAACTTAATTGGTAAAGGGTTTTCTTGTCAAGAAAATAGATGCCGGATCGAAGCCGGTCTAACTCGTATATGTATATAAGATTACATAAAGTTTACATGAATTAGTACGATAAATTATAACTAAAATAAAATAAAAATAATGTTTTTTCATAATTATATTTCTAAATTACAATTAGATGCTCCAACTCCTTGGGGTTTATTTTTTCAAGATAGTGCATCACCTCAAATGGAAGGTATTGAAGAGTTACATAATAATATAATGTTTTATTTAGCTGTTATATTATTTACTGTAACATGAATGATAATTTCAATTATAAGAAATTTTTTAGCCAATAAATCACCTATTGCACATAAATTTATGAATCATGGTACTTTGATAGAGTTAATTTGAACAATATCACCAGCATTTATATTAATATTAATAGCATTTCCATCATTTAAATTATTATATTTAATGGATGAAGTTATGGATCCTTCATTAGTTGTTTATGCTGAAGGTCATCAATGATATTGAAGTTACCAATATCCTGATTTTACTAATGTAGATGATGAATTTATAGAATTTGATTCTTATATAGTACCAGAAAGTGATTTAGAACAAGGTCAATTTAGAATGTTAGAAGTTGATAATAGAGTAATTATTCCTGAATTAACTCACACTAGAATTGTTATATCAGCTGCTGATGTTATACATTCTTATGCTTGCCCTTCTTTAGGTATTAAAGCAGATGCTTACCCAGGTAGATTAAATCAAGCTTCTGTTTACATAAACCGTCCTGGTACTTTCTTTGGACAATGTTCAGAGATATGTGGGATTTTACATAGCTCAATGCCTATAGCTATACAGTCAGTTTCAATAAGAGATTTCTTGTTATGATTAAGAGATCAAATGGAAAGTTAGAAATATAAATATGAAAAAATAATTTTTTTTATGCAAAATAAAAATATGAAAAGCATGACAACAAAATTAAATAGATACAGCCTTACATCTCTAACAAAAATATACTTAGAATTATATCTAAATCCTAAACTAGGTGAAAGATTATATTCTATCTATAGAATAATATTAATAGTATTATCTGTATATAGTTTCACACATAATAATCCTATTTTTATATTAGAATTATTAGATAATATTAATAATAATTATTTAAATCAATTACATGAGGATTCCTTTATAAATATTAAGGATAATAAGTTTAAACATTCTAACGCAAGTGGAGGTCAAGGGTCTAGTGGTGATAATGGTCCACCTGGACCTAATCCTAACCCATCTTCAGGTAAAGAACCTATGTATGAAGTTGAAAATTCAAGGCAACGGGAAGAAAAAGGTAAAAGACGGAGAGAAGAATCTACTTATAACCTTACTACTGGGCAACCAGTAGTGTTAGTTAGTTCTTCTTATGAACCTGCTATTGGGGAACATCAACCTAAAAGACGTTACAAAGGACCATTAACTGGGATTGTACATAATATGCAATATTACTATGATCATACATTAAAATGTCGTATTACACCTGAACTTACGCATTTTAACCCTGGTTGAAAAATAGCAGGTAAAGACCCAATACATATATATAAATATAGGAATATAAAGTATACTCATGATTTAAGCTCTTCAGATCGTTCTGAACATTTTTGTAGAGTAGAATATCCTGATGGTTCTACATGTACTATATACGATATAGCTACAATGGCAGCCCATATAGCATACCATAAAGAACATTATGCTTAAATTTACGTATTTATATATTAAACTTACAAATAAAAGGAATCTTTATTAAATTATTTTATTTATATAGAGATGTAATTCAAAAATAAGTAATTTACTTCTATAATATATATATACTATTATTAGTTGTAAATTACTTATAAAATATGTTAATTCAATGGTAGAATATCGTGCTACGGACACGTAAATATAAGTTCAAGTCTTATACATATTTATATAATATTAATTAATATTTGTAATAATTATATTTATATATGTAGTATAGATAAATCAAATAAAATTTTATATAAGTATAATGAATTTTTCAATATTTTTATTTGTCATAGGGATATTAGGATTTGTATTAAATAGAAAAAACATTATATTAATGTTAATTTCTATAGAGATAATGTTATTATCTGCAACATTTTTAATATTAATCAGTTCACTTAGTTTTGATGATATATTAGGACAAACTTTTGCTGTATATATTTTAACAATAGCAGGAGCTGAATCTGCAATAGGTTTAGGAATATTAGTAGCATATTATAGATTAAGAGGTAGTATAACAATACAATATAAATAAATGTATTTAACATTGATAATTTTACCATTATTAGGTTCAATAGTATCAGGTTTCTTTGGTAGAAAAATAGGTATAACAGGATCACATATAATAACATGTGGTTCAGTAATAACTACAACATTATTAGCTATAATAGCTTTTTTTGAAGTAGGTTTTAATAATATACCAGTAACAATAAATATAGCTAGATGAGTAGATGTAGAATCATTATATGTATTATGAAACTTTAGATTTGATTCATTAACTGTATCTATGTTAATACCAGTATTAATAGTATCTAGTTTAGTACACATATATTCTATAAGTTACATGAGTCATGATCCACATAATCAAAGATTTTTTAGTTACTTAAGTTTATTCACTTTTATGATGATTATACTAGTAACAGGAAATAATTATTTAATTATGTTTGTAGGTTGAGAAGGTGTAGGTGTTTGTTCATATCTTTTAGTAAATTTCTGATTTACTAGAATAGCAGCAAATCAAAGCTCTTTATCAGCTTTATTAACTAATAGAGTAGGTGATTGTTTATTAACTGTAGGTATGTTTACAATAATATGATCTTTTGGTAATTTAGATTATAGTACAGTATTTGCATTAGCACCTTACTATAATGAAACTATAATCACATTAGTAGGAATATGTTTATTAATAGGTGCAACAGCTAAAAGTTCTCAAGTAGGTTTACATATTTGATTACCTCAAGCTATGGAAGGTCCTACACCTGTTTCTGCTTTAATTCACGCTGCTACTATGGTTACTGCTGGAGTTTATTTATTAATGAGATCTTCACCTTTAATTGAATATAGTTCAACTGTTTTGGTTTTATGTTTATGATTAGGTGCTATTACTACAGTATTTAGTTCTTTAATAGGTTTATTCCAACAAGATATTAAAAAAGTTATTGCCTATTCAACTATGAGTCAATTAGGTATGATGGTTATAGCTATAGGTTTATCTAGTTATAATTTAGCTTTATTCCATTTAGTTAATCACGCTTTTTATAAAGCATTATTATTCTTAGGTGCTGGATCAGTTATACACGCAGTAGCTGATAACCAAGATTTTAGAAAATATGGTGGTTTAAGAGAGTTTTTACCTTTAACATATTCAGTTATGTTAATAGCTTCATTAAGTTTAGTAGCTGTACCTTTCATGACTGGATTCTATTCTAAAGATTTTATTCTAGAATCTTCTTATGGACAATTCTACCTATCAGGTACTATAGTTTATTTTGTAGCTACTATAGGTGCTATGTTTACTACACTTTATTCAGCTAAGGTTTTATATTTAACTTTCTTAGCTAATCCTAATGGACCTTTATCTAGTTATAAACATGCTCATGAAGGTGATATTTTCTTAACTTTACCTTTAATTATCTTATCTATTTTTTCTATATTCTTTGGTTATTTAACTAAAGATATATTTATAGGTTTAGGTACTGGTTTCTTTGTAGATAATAGTTTATTTATTCATCCTAGTCATGAAATTATGTTAGATACAGAATTTGCTGTACCTACATTCTTTAAATTATTACCATTTATATTTACAGTTTGTTTAAGTATTATTTCTGTTTTATTTTCTGAATTCTTACCTAAATTACTTATTAACTTTAAATTCTCAAGATTTGGTTATAATATCTTTAGTTTCTTTAATCAAAGATTTTATATAGAATTATTCTATAATAAATATATTGTAGAAGGTGTTCTTAAATTAGGTGGTCAAACTACTAAAAGTTTAGATAAAGGTTCAGTTGAATTCTTAGGACCTTATGGTTTAGAAAAAGGATTATTATCTTTAAGTAATAGTTTAGGTAAATTAAGTACTGGTGTAATTACTACTTATGCTTTATATGTATTAATAGGTTTAATGTTCTACATATCATTAATATATTTCTCTTATAATGATAATAATTTATTTATATTAGTTATATTTACTTTATTTGCATTATTAAATAATAATTTAACATCAACTAAATAATAATTTAACATTTAATTAATAATATAAAGTTATCATTTACTTAATAATAAGTTATCATTTACTTAATAATAAGTTATCATTTATTTAATAATAACTTATTATTTTTTTTTATAATAGATATATCTAAATATCTATTATTTATTTTATTTAATTTAAATTTATTTATATTTTTTATTCAGATATGCTTTTATCTTCAATCTTCTGTTTAATATTATCTAATGCATTGTCTTTTAGACGTGATACAGCTATTCTTTATTCAAGAATAGGTATTATAATATTATTTTACTGTATTTATTTATGTTATAATAATTTATTTATAACATATTTAGATAATGGTATAGGGTTGTTTGGTGGTTTATTTTATACATCACCTATAACACAAACATTTCATATATTAATATTTATTATTACATTATTAATACTGAATTTAACTGGTTTTTATCCAAGAAAACTTCTATCTAGTAATTACTTAAGTTTATCTAAATTATTATTTACAAAATTACAATTTGTTAAAAACATTGCTGTATCTAATATAATTTTAAAAAAAGGAGAACAATATACAATATTAGAATATACATTAATGTTATTATTTATTGTAATAGGTAGTTTATTATTAATATCTAGTAGTGATTTTGTATCTATATTCTTATCTATAGAATTACAAAGTTATGGTTTATATTTATTATGTACTATGTATAGAAATTCTGAATCAGCTACATCTGCTGGTTTAACTTATTTTTTATTAGGTGGATTAGCATCTTGTTTTATATTATTAGGTATAGCTTTAATATATGCAAATTTAGGTGTAACATATTTAGATAGTTTCTATGTTATAAATAATTTAGCAGGTGTATTAGATCAACAACAAATTACTACTTATATACCTTATTGCTTATTATTAATAACTATAGGATTATTATTTAAAATATCAGCTGCACCATTCCATTTTTGATCACCTGATGTTTATGATGCAATACCTACTATAGTTACTACTTTTGTAGCTATAATAGCTAAAATTTCTATATTAACTTTATTATTACAATTAGTTCATTATACAAATAGTATATATATTACTACACAATATACTTGAACTACTAGTTTATTAATAAGTTCATTATTATCTTTAATAATTGGTACTGTATTAGGTTTAACACAATTTAGAATTAAAAGATTATTTGCTTATAGTACTATATCTCATTTAGGTTTTATGTTATTAGCATTAACTATTAATAGTGTTGAATCTATACAATCATTTATTTTCTATTTAGCTCAATATAGTTTATCTAATTTAAATGCATTTATTTTATTAATAGCTATAGGTTATAGCTTATATGCTTATAATGATAAAAATATTAATCATAATAATTTAATAGATAAAAATAATTCACCTATACAACTTATAAGTCAGCTTAAAGGATATTTCCATATTAATAGTTTCTTAGCTTTAAGTTTAACTATTACTTTATTCTCATTTGCTGGTATTCCACCTTTAATGGGATTCTTTGCTAAACAGATGGTATTTTCTGCAGCTTTACAAGAAGGATTTATATTTTTAACTCTTATAGGTGTATTAACTAGTGTTATAAGTGCTGTATATTATTTATTTATAGTAAAAACTATGTTCTTTGATGGACATTGTTATACTTATTTTAGTAGCTTAAAAGATTTAAGAATACCTGCTCTTATTTTACAAAAAAATAAAGTAGTTAATAAAATATATTTTAATTCTAATTTTGCTTTATCTAGTTCTTTATCTATAACTATTTCTATTTTAACATTAATTATACTTTTATTTATGTTTATGCCTAATGAAACATTGCATTTATCTAATTTATTAGCTATTGTATTATTTATTCCTGTTAATATTTAAAATATTTATTAATTGAACTAACTTACATATATTAATATAAATATTATATCCACAATATATATATTAATATAGAGTATAAATATATAATTACAATATATATATATAGATCCATAATTACATTTATTAAGAATAGAAATTGTAATTTCTTTTCCGGCTGCATAGCAGTTTTTAATTGAACAAACCCATATATAAATATATATATTTATATTATAATATAGCAAAATAAAACATAAAATAGAACAATAACAATAAATATATAATAAAAATATGAGAATTCTTAAAAATCATCCTTTATTAAGATTAGTAAATTCTTACTTAATCGACGCACCTACACCAGCTAATATAAGTTATTTATGAAACTTTGGTTCATTATTAGCAATATGTTTAATAATACAAATTGTAACAGGAGTTACATTAGCTATGCATTACACACCTAGTGTAGCTGAAGCATTTAATTCTGTTGAACACATTATGAGAGATGTTAACAATGGTTGATTAATACGTTATTTACACGCTAATACAGCTTCAGCTTTCTTCTTTTTAGTATACCTACACATAGGTAGAGGTTTATACTATGGATCTTATAAATCACCAAGAACATTAACATGAATTATAGGTACAGTAATCCTTATAATAATGATGGCTACAGCTTTTTTAGGTTACGTATTACCATACGGTCAAATGAGTTTATGAGGAGCAACTGTTATTACTAACTTAATGAGTGCTATACCTTGAATAGGTCAAGATATAGTTGAATTTATATGAGGTGGTTTTTCAGTTAATAATGCTACATTAAATAGATTTTTTGCATTACACTTCTTATTACCTTTCGTATTAGCTGCATTAGTATTAATGCACTTAATAGCTTACCACGATGTAGTAGGATCAGGTAATCCTTTAGGTATCTCAGCTAATTATGACAGATTACCTTTCGCTCCTTACTTCTTATTTAAAGATTTAGTTACTATATTCTTATTCTTTATAGTTTTATCTATATTTGTTTTCTTTATGCCTAATGCATTAGGAGATAGTGAAAATTATGTTGTGGCTAATCCTATGCAAACTCCACCTGCTATTGTACCAGAATGATATTTATTACCTTTCTATGCAATATTAAGATCTATACCTAATAAATTATTAGGTGTTATAGCTATGTTTGCTGCTATTTTAGCTTTAATGGCAATGCCATTAACAGATTTATCTAAATTAAGAGGAGTACAATTTAGACCTTTAAGTAAAATTGCATTCTTTATATTTGTAGCTAATTTCTTAGTATTAATGCAAATAGGTGCAAAACACGTTGAAACTCCATTTATTGAAGTAGGACAAATATCTACTGTGTTATATTTTGCACACTTCTTTATTATAGTACCTGTAGTAAGTATTATAGAAAATAGTTTAGTAGAGTTAGCTACTAAAAAATAATTAGTATATAATAATATTATTATACCTATTATATATAATTAATATTTATAAATTAAAGGAGTTTGAGTAGAAGGTTCTGCGTTTCGATTGCAAATCGAAATAAAGGGATTCGAGTTCCCCGAACTCCTTAGATAGCTATGTTT
This sequence comes from Penicillium verrucosum, assembly GCF_028828655.1. Classification (NCBI taxonomy): domain Eukaryota; kingdom Fungi; phylum Ascomycota; class Eurotiomycetes; order Eurotiales; family Aspergillaceae; genus Penicillium; species Penicillium verrucosum. The sequence continues at coordinate 201,885 of NW_026643217.1, read as the reverse complement.
AGATTTAGACTATACTATTAGTTTATATATAATATTAACCTATATATTTAGTTAAAATATTAGATATATATATATTATATATATATTAAACATAAAAAGTTTCAATGTATAATATTGAGTATATTTATTAAATATTTATATATATAGAATAAAAACTGCAGGTTGTTAATTACAATTAATATTAATATAAATATAAATATTCTATTGATATATATTGTTATAATAAATAATTAATAAATAAATGATAAGTATAATTTCTATTATTGAAGGGCTATTATTAATAGTACCTGCTTTACTTTCAGTTGCATTTGTAACTATAGCCGAACGTAAAACTATGGCTTCTATGCAAAGAAGATTAGGTCCTAATGCAGTAGGTTATTATGGTTTACTACAAGCATTTGCTGATGCTTTAAAATTATTATTAAAAGAGTATGTAGCTCCTACACAAGCTAATATTATATTATTTTTTATAGGACCTATGATAACTTTAATCTTTTCTTTATTAGGTTATTTAGTTGTACCATTTGATAGTGGAATTTTTGTATCTGATTATAGTTTAGGTATGCTTTATATGTTAGCTGTATCATCTTTAGCTACATATGGTATATTATTAGCAGGTTGATCTGCTAATTCTAAATATGCTTTTTTAGGTTCATTAAGAAGTACAGCTCAGTTAATTAGTTATGAGTTAATATTAAGTTCTGTAATTATATTAATTATCTTATTAACTGGTAATTTAAATATTATTACTATTGTAGAATCACAAAGAATAGTTGATTTCATATTACCATTATTTCCTTTATTTATTATATTTTTTATAGGTTCTATAGCAGAAACTAATAGAGCTCCTTTTGATTTAGCTGAAGCTGAATCAGAACTTGTTAGTGGTTTTATGACAGAACATTCAGCTAGTGTATTTGTATTTTTTTTCTTAGCTGAATATGCTAGTATTATATTAATTTGTGTTTTAAATAGTATTTTATTTTTTGGTGGTTATTTATGTATTATACCTGTTGAATTTATAATAGATATATTATATAATATATTTGGTATAAATAGTTCTATATTACAAGATATTTTTGTTAATATTTCTTCATCTCCTTTAAATTTAGCTTTTAAAACTGCTTTATTTATATTTGTATTTATTTGAGTTAGAGCATCTTTTCCTAGAATTCGTTTTGATCAATTAATGTCAGTTTGTTGAACTGTATTATTACCTTTAATTATAGCATATGTTGTTTTAATACCTTGTGTTGTATTTGGTTTAGATGCTTTACCTACAAGTTTAATACTTTAATTTAATATTTATTATTAATTTAGCTTACTTTTAGTAATTTATATTTAATTATATAATCATATATAAATTTATTATGTAACTTATAAATTACAATATAGTATGTATGTATGTATTATAATAAAATAATAATTAATTATAATATAGTATTAACTGATATATACTTAAGCTTTATAGCATATATAAGGTGTAACAAAAACAAATTAATGTTTTTTTAGCAGAAAGTATATATATATTAAAAATTAAATATGTCCTTATTATTATTATTAATTCCATTAATAGGTATAAGTCTTGTAACTATAGAGACTAATTATGGTTTAACTTTAGTAAATAATATTAAGATAAAATCTATAGCCTTAACTACAACAATAATAAATTTAATTGTATCATTGATAATGTTTATACTTTTTGATTTTAGTAGTAAACAATTTCAGTTTATTGAAGAACATTATCAAGTAAGTTATTTTGATGTATATTTAGGTGTGGATGGTTTATCTATATATTTTATATTATTAACTACTATAATAATGCCTGTAGCTATTTTATCTAATTGAAATTCAATACAATCTCAAAATGTTTTATCATTTGTAGTAATTATGTTATTATTAGAAACATTATTATTAGCTGTATTCTTAGTTTTAGATGTATTATTATTCTATATCTTTTTTGAAAGTATATTACCTCCTTTATTTTTATTAATTGGATTATTTGGTTCAAGTAATAAAGTAAGAGCTAGTTTCTATTTATTTTTATACACTTTATTAGGATCATTGTTTATGTTATTATCTATAATAGTTATGTCTTCTATTATGGGTACTACTGATTTTGATGCATTATCTAAAGCAAACTTTAGTTATGTAACTCAATTATTTTTATTTTATGGTATATTTATAGCTTTTGCTGTAAAAACACCAGTTATTTTTTTAAATACTTGATTACTAAAAGCTCACGTTGAATCACCATTATCTGGTAGTATTATATTAGCAGGTATAGTTTTAAAATTAAGTTTATATGGTATATTTAGATTAATGTTACCTTTATTACCTAAAGCTTCTTTAAACTTTACATATATAATTTATGTTATAGGTGTTATAACTATAATCTATGCTAGTTTTAGTACATTAAGAACTATAGATATTAAAGAATTAATTGCTTACTCTTCTGTATCTCACGCAGCTGTATATTTAATAGGTGCGTTTAGTAATACAATACAAGGTATAGAAGGTGCAATAGTTTTAGGTTTAGCTCACGGTTTTGTATCACCAGCATTATTTATTTGTGCTGGAGGTATTTTATACGATAGATCTTCTACTAGATTAATTACATATTATAGAGGTATGGCTCAAATTATGCCTATATTCTCTATATTATTCTTTATATTATGTTTAGGTAATAGTGGTACACCTTTAACTTTTAATTTTATAGGTGAATTTATGTCATTATATGGTGCATTTGAAAGAATGCCTATATTAGGTATACTAGCTAGTACTTCTATTGTATTATCTGCAGCTTATACTATATTTATGTATAATAGAATAGCTTTTGGTGGTTCTTATTCTGTATATTTTGTAGAAAATATAGGTGATGTTACTAGAAGAGAGTTTATATTATTATTAGTATTTGTAATATTTACAGTATTATTTGGTATATATCCTGCTCCTATATTAGATGGTTTACATTACTCTGTTTCTTCTTTAATTTATAATATAAATTAATATAATAAATATAATTTATTTATTTTAATAACATTTATTGTTTTGTTTTATTATAATCAATAACTATGTTTATTTATCTTCTTACTAGCTCAATGGCAGAGCCGAATACTTCTAATATTTTGATCCAAGTTCGACCCTTGGGTAAGAATTGTAATAATATTATTATTAATATTATTATTTTAGCCTTTATAGCTCAATGGTAGAGCGAGATACTGTTAATATTTTGATAGATGTTCGATTCATCTTAAGGGCTTATTTTTACTTTACCTTATAATCTAAAAAAAAGTCAAGATATATTAAGAAAATATCCATATAATAGATAAAATACAAATATATGCCACAATTAGTACCATTCTTTTTTGTAAATCAAGTAGTATTTACTTTTGTTATATTAACAGTATTAATATATACATTTACTAAATTCATATTACCTAGATTTGTACGTACTTTTATTTCACGTATTTACATAAATAAATTATAATTATATAAATTAGTAGTTGTATTTTATATATAACTAAAACATAATAATTTTTTATTATTATATATATCTCTATCTTAATAGAGTTTCATTAGGTAATGAAAATAATAAGTTAATATTTATATATATCTTATAAATAAACAATAATATGCGTCATTTAGATTTTGTATTAAGTCCATTAGACCAATTTGAAGTAAGAGATTTATTTTCTCTTAACGCTAACTTATTAGGTAATTTACACTTATCATTAACTAATATAGGTTTATACTTATCAATTAGTATCTTTTTAATTTTAACATATAGCTTATTAGCTACAAATAATAATAAAATAATACCTAATAACTGATCAATAAGTCAAGAAAGTATTTATGCTACAGTACACGGTATAGTAGTAAACCAAATTAATCCTAATAAAGGACAAATGTTCTTTCCATTAATGTATGTATTATTCATATTTATTTTAGTAAATAATTTAATAGGATTAGTACCATATAGTTTTGCATCTACATCTCACTTTATATTAACATTCTCTATTAGTTTTACTGTTGTTTTAGGTGCTACTATATTAGGTTTCCAAAGACATGGGTTAAAATTCTTCTCATTATTTGTACCTTCAGGTTGTCCTTTACCTTTATTACCTTTATTAGTTTTAATTGAATTTATTTCATATTTATCTAGAAATGTTTCATTAGGATTAAGATTAGCTGCTAACATATTAAGTGGTCATATGCTTTTAAGTATTTTAAGTGGATTCACATATAATATTATGACTAGTGGTGTAATATTCTTCATATTAGGTTTAATACCTTTAGCATTTATTATTGCATTCTCTGGTTTAGAATTAGCTATAGCATTTATTCAAGCTCAAGTTTTTGTAGTTTTAGCTTGTTCATATATTAAAGATGGTTTAGATTTACATTAATATTATAGTATATTTATAGTATATCTAAATATATATATTATATCTAAATATAAACAATTTATATTATTATAGTTTTAGATTATAATAATTTTTTAAAGATATAAAAATTTTATGTAAATAGGAAAGTCCAATACTTATTAGGCATATACACTTGAATATATTTATTCAATAATTATAAAAATATAAGGATATTAACAGAAACTAAAATTATATAAAATACTTATAAGTAATAATAAAATAATAGCGAACAAGAATCCTATGTTAAGTTTTTATTTAGAATTATTAAAATTAAACAGAAACTGGCTTAATTATATCTTTAAATAATAACATTAAAATTGATAATTTTATAGTTATATATAAAACAATATAGATGTGATGTATGCATCAAAAATAAAATAGAGAGTTTGATGATGGCTCTAACTGAACACTGTCCAAGTACTTGACACATGCTAATCGTACGACTAATTATTTAATATTATTATATAATAGTTAAATTAAGTAGTAGTGGTGTACAGGTGAGTAAAAGATAAATTGGCTACCTTAAAGTAAGGGAAAAAATCCCTTATAACCAAAGGTTTAATTACCGCTTTAAGATGATAATTTTTATCTCGGTGAGTAGTAGCAAAGGTAATGACTTTACTAGCAATAAACCGTAGTCGTAACTGGAAAGTTGATCGACCACATTGGGTCTGAAAAAAACCCAATGCTTTTATGTACAGCAGTGAGGAATATTGGTCAATGGCCGAAAGGCTGAACCAGTAACTTGGAAGAATGATAATGTTAACTTTGTATCGGTGCATTCGCGATTAACTCGCATAAAATTCTAAATAGATTAGATATAATGACATAATCTATTTATAAGTCTTGACCAAACTACGTGCCAGCAGTCGCGGTAATACGTAGGAGGCTAGTGTTAGTTATCTTTATTGGGTTTAAAGGGTAAGTAGACGGTAAATTAAACTCTAAACGAGTACTTTTTTACTAGAGTTATATGAGAGAAGGAAGAATTTCTGGAGTAGAGATAAAATTTGATGATACCAGGAGGACTGTCAACGGCGAAGGCGTCCTTCTATGTAATAACTGACGTTGAGAGACGAAGGCTTGGGTAGCAAACAGGATTAGATACCCTAATAGTCCAAGCAGACAATGATGAATGTCATACATTAGATATATATTTAATGTATAAACGAAAGTGTAAGCATTCCACCTCAAGAGTACTATGGCAACATATAAACTGAAATCATTAGACCGTTTCTAAAACCAGTAGTGAAGTATGTTATTTAATTCGATGATCCGCGAAAAACCTTACCACAGCTTGTATAGCAGATTATAAAAAATTGTTACAAGCGCTGCATGGCTGTCTTTAGTTAATGTCGTGAGATTTGGTTAATTCCTTTAATTAACGAAAACCCTCACTTTATTTGTTTATATAAAGTGGTTCGCTACTACATCGGACCAGATAAAAGGGATTAAGACAAGTCATTATGGCCTTAATGCTGTGGGCTATAGACGTGCCACATACGCCTTTACAACGGGATGCGATATTGTGAAATGGAGCTAATCCCCAAAAAAGGAAATAATATGGATTGTAGTCTGTAACTCGACTACATGAAAAAGGAATTACTAGTAATCGTGAATCACCAACGTCACGGTGAATTTTATCTTAGTTAGGTACTAACCACTCGTCAGGCGCTGAAAAAAGAAGATGCAGTAAGTTTGATTTTTTCTGTGTAAAATTATATATATTTATGATATATAAATATGCAGGATAGTTTTCGTATGCAAAACTTTGATTGGTGTTAAGTCGAAATAAGGTTCGTGTAATGGAAATTGCACGGGGAGTATAAAATTTACAAAAAAAATAATAGTATATATATTATCAAATCAAAATATAGGTATATAATAAATTGGTTCAATTCCAGTTAAAGATTAAATATATATATATATATTGGACAGGGAGGTCCCGTAAGCTGGTTAACGGGTTGAGCTGTAAACTCAATAGCTATAAGCTATCGAAGGTTCGATTCCTTTTCTCCCTAATTAGATCTTTATCTAATCCTATCTAGACATTTATTATTATTTGTATAATATGTTAATAGATTTAGTTTTTTTATTATGAATAATATATTTTTATTAAATGATTCTATTACTAATGGATTTAGAATAGAATTTGTAGATATTATTTATTTAGTATCTATTTTATTAGGTATACTTACTATAAGTAGTAGAAATCCTGTAGTATCTGTTTTATTTTTAATAGGTTTGTTTGTTAATGTTGCAGGTTTATTAATTTTAGTTGGATATAATTTTATAGGATTAGCTTATATATTAGTTTATGTAGGTGCTGTTTCTATTTTATTTTTATTTATTTTAATGTTAATTAACATTAGAGTTTCTGAATTATTTAATGATACTAATAATGATTTACCTTTAGCTGGTTTAACTATTATTATTTTTTATTATATAATGGCACAAGTATTACCTCTAAATTTTACAGAAAATAGTATTGTTTCTTATTTATCTAATTCATACTCTGATATATATAATGTAGAATTAGATAATGAATTGTTTAATATAGTTGATTTAAAACAACAAATTGGTTATGCAAGTAGTAAAGGTTGAGATAATTCACTAATAGAACCTACACATATAGCTAGTATAGGTAATATTATGTATACTAGTTATTCTATGTGATTAATTGTTACTTCTATTATTTTACTATTAGGTATGGTAGGTGCTATAGTTATCACAATAAAACAAAAATAGAAAGATAAAGCTTAAACAATTAATTATTATATTAAAATATGATATATAAATCAAAAAGTAATTTTCAAAATCATCCTTTCCATTTAGTATCTCCGTCACCTTGACCATTGTTTACTAGTTTGTCATTATTTATATTAACAACAACTACAGTTTTATTTATGCATGGATTCCAAGGATTCCAATATTTAGTAGTTTTAGCTGTATTTAACGTTATTTACGTTATGGCTTTATGATTTAGAGATGTAATTTCAGAAGGTACTTATTTAGGTAATCATACTAATGCTGTACAAAAAGGATTAAACTTAGGTGTAGGTTTATTTATTATATCTGAAGTTTTCTTCTTCTTAGCTATATTCTGAGCATTCTTTCATAGTGCAGTATCACCTAGTGTTGAATTAGGTGCACAATGACCTCCATTAGGTATACAAGCTGTTAATCCTTTTGAATTACCATTATTAAACACTATATTATTATTATCTTCAGGTGTGACAATTACATATGCTCACCATTCTTTAATACAAGGTAATAGAAAAGGTGCTTTATATGGTACAGCTGTAACAATTACATTAGCTGTAATATTTACTTTCTTCCAAGGTGTTGAATATTCAGTATCTTCTTTCACTATTTCTGATAGTGTTTATGGTTCATGTTTCTACTTTGGTACTGGTTTCCACGGTATACACGTTATTATTGGAACAGCTTTCTTAGCTGTAGGATTATGACGTTTAGCTGCATACCATTTAACAGATCACCATCACCTTGGTTACGAATCAGGTATATTATACTGACATTTTGTAGACGTAGTATGATTATTCTTATATATTTCTGTATACTACTGAGGTTATTAGAAATAAATATATTTAAATATCTATTTATTATACCTAAGGTATAATATCTAAATATAGATAAATAATAAGATATATTTGTTTTACCTGTTATTTTACAACATAAATTATATATTTATTAATTGTGCATTAAATGTATGGATATAACCATAGTCTAAAATTAGATTACTAAGGAAAATTAAGTAATTAATAATGAGTACAGGTTAAGGTACATGCTTTAGATATTTAAATGAGTTAACAATAGATGCTAATGATCATAGTAAATCTATTCTTTAGAGACTAATGATCATAGTAAATCTATTCTTTAGAGACTTTAGTTTAATGGTAAAACATGTGACTTTTAATCATTATAATATGGGTTCAAATCCCATAGGTCTTAATAGATTACTATAATCTTAGTTAAAATTCCGAAAATGACTATAAGTTAATGGTAGACTGCTTATTTACCATATAAGATGTGCTGATTCGAATTCAGCTAGTCATAATAAGTAAATAATTTAAATATTAAAATTGTCATAATGGCTATAAGTTAATGGTAGACTGTTTACCTTCCAAGTAAAGTGTGCTGATTCGAATTCAGCTAGCCATATATAGGGTTAGTAACTTAATTGGTAAAGGGTTTTCTTGTCGAGAAAATAGATGCCGGATCAAAACCGGTCTAATTCGTATATGTATATAAATTAAAGGAAAAGTTGCTATTGGTAGGGTAAGATATTTGCTAAATATTGTGTTTTAACACTTAGATGTTCGATTCATCTTTTTTCCGAAGAGCATAGTTTAATAGGTAAAACTGTAAGCTTCAACCTTATATTTCTTAGTTCAAATCTAAGTGCTCTTGAATATATTATAGGTTCTTTAACTTAACTGGTAAAGTGTATTCTTGATAAGGATATGTTCAGTGTTCGAGTCACTGAAGAATCAAAAAAAAAAGAGAGTTTGCTGAGTGGTTTAAGGCGGCTAGCTTGAGTCTAGCTAAAGATATAAACTTTCATATGTTCGAATCATATACTCTCTGATACTTATAATGTATCTAAAAAATTAATTAAATAAAATTGCGTATAATAATGTATTAACATGTTATTATATATATATAATAAAATTAAACTAATGTAAATACATTATAGGTCTTACAGGTTAGTGTCCGATGGTTGGTCGCTTCATTTGGGTTGGAGATTGTTTATGTTCGAATCATAATAACCTGATAACTAAAAAAAGTCTAATAATATGGCTCAATAAAGATGATATGTACCATATACATCTTGATAAATCAAGACAAGTATATAAAGAAACTATTATGGATGGTTAGCTATATATTTCAAGATATTTATATCTAGGCAACAATATAAACTAGAAATCATAGAGAAATCTAATTATAAGACAAAGTGAATTGAAATATCTTAGTAACTTTAGTAAAAGAAATCAAACGAGATTGTTATTAGGTGTCTTCTTAATAGCAAAAGCCTTAATAAATAATTACTATATTTACCAAATATAGGTTATAATTGTTTATAGTAAATATATTATAAAATATATTTAAGTATAACGGAAAAAAATCTGTTGAAAAATAGGGGAACCTTCCTCTAAGGCTAAAAAAAATATATAAGCGATAGAGTAACAGTACCGTGAGGGAAATACCCTGAAATAGTAGTTTTATAAGCAGCTCAAGTTAAAATTTAAATAAATAATAAGAGCGTACCTTTTGCATAATGGGTCAGCAAGTTAATTTTAGATGCAAGTAACATCTCTTTTATAAGCATTTACATCTAGAACATTAGACATAATGTCTAATGATAATATTGGTATGTAAATTTATTAATAAAATTAGGAGGTAGATACGTAGATAAACCAATTATGAAAAAATGAATTAGTATCTAGAATTAGACCCGAAGGCTAGTGATCTTACCATGGTCAGGGTTATAAAAGCCCGAACGGGTTATCGTTGTAAAGATATCCGATGAACTGTGGTAAGTTAGTGAAAGACAAAACTGACTAGTATAGCTGGTTTTCCGCGAAACCTATGTAAGTAGGTAATTTAATTAACATCTTAGCAGGTACAGAACTGTGATCTCGGACAATATCTAAGATATTTGTCAACATCGGGGGTTGTAGTGACTTTACCGGAGAGTATTTGCACTCGGAAGGGCAAAGATGAATGTTAAATAATCGGACATAGTGCGATAAGGTTGTATGTCTAAAGGGAAACAGCCCAGAACAAGAGTTAAGGTTCCAAAATTATTGTTAAGTGAAATTAAGGATGTTTTTTTTTAAAACAATCAGGAAATAGGCTTAGAAGCGGCCATTTTTTGAAGACCTCGTAACAGAGCACTGATTAATAAATTAGGTAAAAACGCCGAAAATTTAACGGATCTAAATAATATACCGAAACCTTGTACACAAATTAAAATTAAAGTGCTGTGGCTTAGATTAGATCTTAAATCTAAATTAAAGCGCTGTGACTTAGGATTTTTGTGGGGTAGCGGAACATTGGATTAAACAAAATATTAATATTTTTCTTAAAATATTAAAGATCTTGCATAAAGCTATCTAAACTAAATATATGATTTATTATATATTGTGATTGATTATTTATTTAACTATACTACAATATAATATAACTAATTGATTATTTATTTAACGATATATTTTTAAATTAGTTATTTAGTGTGGGTTATATAGTAAAATAAAAAAAGTTAGTAGTAGTAAATATAGTAGTTTAAATGCTATATTACGATTTATGTGTATCTGTTAAATCCAAGAGAGAATGCTGACATGAGTAACGAAAAAGGCTTTTAGCCTCGCCTGAAGCTTATGGTTTCATCTAAAATCGGTGTCTAAAAAAATTAATCAAATGATAATTTTGATGACGTTTTATGCTTTTTTATATGATAATACCAAAACCTTTAACAAGTAATAAAGGTTCTGGAAAAGTTTATTTTATTATTTGAAGTGGAAAATATTTAATACTCATACTTATTGGTATAAAATTGTAAATTATAATATATAATACATACTTATTATAATATTATGATTTATAAATATAATAGAGTGAGTCAAATAATAAATATTTTAGAACCAAGTAATAGTCTTTATCTATTATAATGATATTATAGATAATAATTAATAATTAATTACCATTAGATTATTAATATGTATTTATAGATTATATAATGATTATTATATAAAATATATCTATTAAATGTTATTATTAATAATACTATAATATATAGATTAAAGACAACTTTATACTGGTAAAAAAAAATAAAAGAAAAAAACAATTAATAACCGTACCTAGAAACTAACTCAAGTAAGCAAGTAGAGAATACAAAGGCGTTTGAGAGAACAATCATTAAGGAACTCGGCAAATTGACTCTGTACCTTTGGAATAAGGAGGACCATTATTATTAAATTTAACATATAGTAAAGTATGAAATTAAATATGAAAAATTAAATTAATAATAAGAGGAATCATGAAATAATGTTGTACGACTGTTTAATAAAAACACAGCACTCTGCAAAGATAAAAAATCAAAGTATTGAGTGTGATGTCTGCCCAATGTCGGCTGGGTAACGGATCTACCTTGATTATTAACTGAGGTTTTGAAGGACACCCCGATTAATGGCGGCCTTACCTATGAGGGTCCTAAGGTAGCGAAATACCTTGGCCGTTAAATGCGGTCCTGCATGAATGACTTAACGATGCAACAGCTGTCTCGATGATTGTCTCAGTGAAATTGGAATAGCAGTGCAGATACTGTTTACCTCTAGATAGACGAGAAGACCCTATGCAGCTTTACTGTTACTAATTATAGGAGTGAAATTTTAGGATGATTTATAGTGTATAAGGTAGTTGTTTAGATAATAATGAAACACCTTTATTCGAATCCTTATATATACTCTTAATGATTAGAAGGCAGTTTATGCGGGGCACAGATCCCACAAAAAGTACCTGGGTATATCCAAAGTTCATATTGTAAACTTGTATATTTATATACAAATATTTTAATTTGTTCTAATTATTATTATAATTATACAGTTATTATTCGATTAAATTCCACAATTATTTTTTATTTTAAGTAAGATTTTAACTATGCGGTGAATAGATGTATTTTAAACTTTACTGGACTTTGTTCTAATTTTAGTCCAAAGATTTAAAAGTTTATTTGTTATATTAATAAAGTATTTGTCTTTATTAATATAATGTTTAACTATACTTTAAAAGTTTAATGGCTAAATCTTGCTTTACTGTTTGACCTACAAGTCTATCAGTCGCGTAAGCGGGGCATATGATCACAAGATGCATTAAGGAAAGGTCTTGGATTATAGAAAAAGTTACGCTAGGGATTTATAACTGTGAGTCCTCCAATATTATAAAATATTGGTAATATATTGGGTAAATTTCAAAGACAACTTATATTAGTTAAGTGTATTTGAAGCGAAACTTATTTTAGCATGTTTATCTTTAAGATAAATTAAAATAAGGACGTTCAACGACTAAAAGGTGAGTATAGCTAACAATAATCCTTTTTTAACGCCCAACATCTTTATTAATTATTATCATAACTAAATACACTATTTGTATAATTATTATTATTTTTTAATAATGTATTAGACTTGGTTTACCAAGCTTTAATATTATATAATTAATTAAATTAATTATATTAATATCTAAATATTAATATAGATATGTTAAATATTATAAAATCAAAATTAAATACTACATATAAAAAAAAAGGGTTAAATGATTCTAGTATAGCTATTTATAATAGAGATGTTATACCTGCTGTAAGCAATTGAAAAAGTAGTATATATGCTTATAATAAAAATGCTATTAATTTAATTCCTATTAAAAGTAAATATGTAATGAAATTAATTAAAGCATACTTTAATTTATATCATTTACAACTAGAATCTTTATTAAGAAAAAAATAGATTACGTCGTAGATTTAGAAAAATATCTACTAATAGAATATTTATTAGTGATGGTGAATTTAAACATACTAATGATAAAGTTAATATAACATTATATGTTTATAATAAACAAAAACTTAATTACTTATTAAGACTTAAAAAAAGATATTTAACTTTATTTAAAAAAGCTAAATTTGCTAGAAAATTAAAATTAATAAAAAATAGAGGATTAACTATTTTGTTTAAACATAAACAAAAAAGTATATTATTAAGTAATCTTTTACCTAATTATAATACTCAAGTAAATACAGCACAAAATATTTACTATACAAAATTTATTAAAAAAAGTTTTAAAAGATTAAGATTCTATATGTATTATAAACAAATGCTTTATATTAATAAAGCTAAATTTGAAAATACTTATCTACAAGGTTTAATAAGTTTAGTTAGAAATATTTTTAATAAAAATATTGAATTTAATATTATTAATTTAAAATATTTTTATTTTAATAGTAAAATATTTACTCAACCTTTAGAATTAAAATTAAAAAAAAAAGAAATGTTTTAAGATATCTTAAAGTTTTAATAAGAAAAGCAAAAATTAAAAACATTAAATTAGCAGATAAATCTAAAAAATTTTTTTAATTTTAATATTTTTAATAGTGATAATTTCTTATTACAAGATAATACTAAATCTAAGTATTTAAAAAAATTATTTTAAGTAATTTAAAGTATAAAAGAGTATCTGGTGTTAGATTAGAAGCTGCTGGTAGATTAACTAGACGTTTTTCAGCTTCTAGATCTCAACGTAGAACTAAATATAAAGGAAATTTAGAAAATGTTTATTCTTCATTTAAAGGTTATCCTACACCAGTGTTAAGAGGAAATGATAAAGCTAATTTACAATATACTGTTATTAACTCAACTTCACGTGTTGGAGCTTTTGGTGTTAAAGGTTGAGTAAGTAGTACTTAATTTCTCTTTTCTTTTTACTTTACAATTATCTCTCCCTTATATTAATTAATAAAGATGATGAAATAGTCTGAACCGTTTTGAGAAAAATGGAAATAAAAGTATATTCAGCTTTAGGCTGAATCTTTTATGATAACATAAATTGAACAGGCTAATTTGCGCAAGAGAGTACAAATTGAGTGCGCGGTTTGGCACCTCGATGTCGGCTTAGCTCATCCTCATGCATGCAGAAATCATGAAGGGTTCGACTGTTCGTCGATTAAAGAGCTACATGAGCTGGGTTTAATACGTCGTGAGACAGTATGGTTTCTATCTTCTAGAGGAACATAAAGTAGATTAAAGATAGCCCCTTCGTACGAAAGGAGTTGGGTATATTGATCTCTGGTTTACCTGTTGTTTATGGTTTATATTATAATATATGTTATAATGATAATTAATACTTATACTAAGGTATTGTTACACTATTAGTAGTGTAGCCAGACAACATAGGCATGGCAGGAAAGCTACATCAGTTAAAGATAAGTGTTGAAAGCATCTAAACGCGAAGCAAACTTTATGATACTTTTATACGTAGTAGAACACTACGAGCATAATTGTTATCTTTTAACAATTAATAGGCTTTGGTTGTAAGAATGAAAACATTTTTAGATATAAAGTACTAATTTTTAAAAATAGTATACTAAATATTAATAAATATCATTATAATATTTTAGATATGTTACAATAAAGCCTTTTTAGCATAAAAGTAATGCAACCGTTTTGTAATCGGTAGAAGTGAGTTCGATACTCGCATAAGGCTATATATATTTTAGATATAATTTAAAGACCCAATGGTCAAGACTGGTTAAGACATAACATTTTCACTGTTAGTGCGGGAGTTCAAATCTCCCTTGGGTTACAAAAGATTATAATAAAAGAGATTAGCTCAGTTGGTAGAGCTGTCGCTTTACACGCGAAAGGTCAGGTGTTCAAATCACCTATCTCTTAAAGCGAATTAATGTAATAGTAACATATATGGCTCATGTCCATATTATTTAGGTGCAAATCCTAAGTTCGCTACCAAAGACTATAGCTTAATTGGTTAAAGCGAACCACTCATGATGGTTTGAGTAAATGTTCAAGTCATTTTAGTCTTATTTAATCCGAGTGCTGGAACTGGTAGACAGTCTTAACTTAAGCTTAAGTGGCGCAAGCCGTAAACGTTCGAATCGTTTCTTGGATATATTAGGGGTTATAGTTTAACTGGTAAAACGACGATTTTGCATATCGTTATTTCAGGATCGAGTCCTGATAACTCCATAACTATTAATATTGTTAATTATTAACGCTTGAGAAGCTCAATTGGTAGAGCGGATCATTGAAGCTGATTAGGTTGTAAGTTCAAATCTTATCTCGAGCAAACTTGGCTTATATGGCTACTTAAATTAATAGACATGGGTATGCTGAAATTGGTAAACAGGTTCCGCTTAGGACGGGATAGTTTTATACTTTGCAAGTTCAAGTCTTGTTACCCATATTTTTATATACATATAGTTTATGTTGTCGACTAATCGGTAAGTCATAAATTTTTGGTATTTACTATTGGGTGTTCGAGTCGCCCCAACATAAGACAAATTCTTATTTATTATCTATATTGTTTTAGCCAGGATAGTTTAATCGGTAGAACAATAATTTCATGAATTAAGAATGAGAATTCGAATTTCTCTCCCGGCTTTTTAACCTTAATAAAAGCTATATCAAATACATATCATATACAATTATATTGTAGTACATTTTCAAATCCGGCCTTGTAGTAATCTTACTATATCTTATTTTTCTAGTGAGACACATACGTTAACTTTTAGAATATACTATTATAATTTTATTACATTATGTAAGCCATTTAAATATTAAATTATAATAATTTTACCTAAAAAAAAAAAATATTTATAATTTAATAATAAAAATAATATTAATAATAAAAATAATATTATTTATCAAAGTTTATTTTTTAAATTTTGGGCTATAGCTATAGGTTTTTTACTTTAAATATACTAAAAAAACAATTAAAACTATAAAAAAATTTTGCTTATCGCCAAATCCTCTTTAAATAATAAAGATTTAAACAATCTTAACCTTAATACAAATATTTTACAAGGTTACTCTACAAAAATTCATACTGATACAGATAATATAGGTACTGTGTTAGATTTTAAACAACCTACAGAATGACAAGAAAGATGATTTTTATCATCAAATGCTAAAGATATAGGTACTTTATACTTAATGTTTGCATTATTTTCTGGTTTAGTTGGAACAGCGTTTTCAGTTTTAATCAGATTAGAGTTATCTGGTCCAGGTGTACAATATATATCAGACAATCAATTATATAATAGTATAATAACAGCGCATGCTATCTTGATGATTTTCTTCATGGTTATGCCTGCATTAATTGGAGGTTTTGGTAATTTCTTATTACCATTACTAGTTGGAGGTCCAGATATGGCATTTCCTAGATTAAATAATATAAGTTTTTGATTATTAGTTCCTAGTTTATTTTTATTTATATTCTCAGCTACTATAGAAAATGGAGCTGGTACAGGTTGAACATTATATCCACCATTATCAGGAATACAATCTCACAGTGGACCTAGTGTAGATTTAGCTATATTTGGTTTACATTTAAGTGGTATTAGTAGTATGTTAGGTGCTATGAATTTTATAACTACTATCTTAAATATGAGAAGTCCTGGTATACGTTTACACAAATTAGCTTTATTTGGATGAGCTGTTATTATTACAGCTGTGTTATTATTATTATCATTACCAGTGTTAGCTGGTGGTATTACTATGATCTTAACTGATAGAAACTTCAATACATCCTTTTTTGAAGTAGCTGGTGGTGGTGATCCTATTTTATTCCAACATTTATTCTGATTCTTTGGACATCCTGAAGTTTATATTTTAATTATACCAGGATTTGGTATTATTAGTACAGTTATTTCAGCAGCATCAAGTAAAAACGTATTTGGTTACTTAGGTATGGTTTACGCTATGATGTCTATTGGTGTATTAGGATTTATAGTTTGAAGTCATCACATGTATACTGTTGGTTTAGATGTTGATACTAGAGCTTACTTTACAGCTGCTACTTTAATTATTGCTGTACCTACAGGTATTAAAATATTTAGTTGATTAGCTACATGTTATGGTGGATCTTTACATTTAACACCTCCTATGCTTTTGCATTAGGATTTGTTGTATTATTTACTATTGGTGGGTTAAGTGGTGTTGTATTAGCTAATGCTTCACTTGATGTAGCATTCCATGATACTTACTATGTTGTAGCTCATTTCCACTATGTTTTATCTATGGGTGCTGTATTTGCATTATTTAGTGGTTGATATTTTTGAATTCCTAAAATATTAGGTTTATCTTATGACCATTTTGCTGCTAAAGTTCATTTCTGAATCTTATTTGTTGGTGTTAATTTAACATTCTTCCCACAACATTTCTTAGGTTTACAAGGTATGCCTAGAAGAATTAGTGATTACCCTGATGCTTTCTATGGTTGAAATTTAATTAGTAGTATTGGTTCTATTGTTAGTGTTGTAGCTACATGATATTTCTTAACTATTATTTATAAACAACTTACAGAAGGTAAAGCTGTATCAAGATATCCTTGATTAACTCCACAATTATTCAGTGATACTTTCCAAGTATACTTTACTAGAAATAATAGTTCTTTAGAATGATGTTTAACTAGTCCACCTAAACCTCATGCTTTTGCTAGTTTACCTCTACAATCTTAATGTTTAGATATATATTATAATAATTTATATTATTATATATCATACATATATGATTTTAACAAACATGATATGGTATTAAAATACACTTACTTTTATCTATATATTTATATAGAATGTGTTCCATATATTTATTTAAATATAGAGAGTATGATTATAATATATATAATAACTTCAAAATTGATTATATATAAAATATATAAATCAATAAAGACATAACCTAACGTATGTCTATTAACATTAAAATTGATAAATAAATGCTACTTACACGTATCCCAATATAGATGTGAGTTATGTCTTAATTAGATCTTTAATATTAAATATTAATAATTTAATCTAAACTTACTTTAGATTTATTTTAGTATAAATATTTATTTAAATTAAAGATCTATTGGGGAGGTAGTAATAACTCAAAAAAAAAAGGTAGATATAGTTCAAAGGTAGAACAGTTATCTGTGGCATAACATATCTTAGTTCGATTCTAGGTATCTACCCTAAATTAAACCATTCGGATGGTATTTAATATATGCAACCTTAAAAAAAGGTTGTAATCCAATAGTAGTCTCATTATATAAATTTTTTGCTAATGAGACACATATGTTAACTTTTACATAAAACTATTGATCTTTAAAATAAAAAAAAAAATATTAAACTAAAAATTTAATTTTCTCACATTAATAATAGTTATAGGTATAATCTTAAACATACTAAAAAAATAACACATATTAATACAATCCCATGATTTTTTGTAATAAAATAAAAATTACTGTAAGGAACAGTAAATGGACTATGTCTATAACAAATTCAGTTGTTTTCAAAAGAGAGGTGAACAGCCAATCTTTAAGTCCTAAGTCACCAACAATAACTCAACAAACTATTGATTTAAATATACCTAATATATCAACTAAATCTGATGATATGGAAGATACTGCTCTAAATTATATTAGTGATAACAATAGTACTAGTGAATTAACGGTACGTCTTAAAAGAAAATCATCTAATAGTTTATCTGATAGTGAAGATAATATTTTAACTAAAAAAGCTAAATTATCTCATGAAAATGATAATGATAATACATCTATTATTGATAGTATTGAATTATCTCATGATAATGATAATACATCTGTTATTGAATTAGACACTAGCGCACCGCGTGAAATTACTAATACTCAATTATCAGAAGTAGCTTCAAATACTACTGACTCTCTAGCAGAAACTGCAATTCAAATAGGGACTTTTATGAATAATTTAACTAGCTATCAAATAGCTCAACAGAATCATCAAAATGAAGCTTTTAGATTAATAGATGATATAGAAACAGCTCTTACTTTATTTGATGATTATAGTGGAGGTCTAACAGCTCAAGTTAAAGAAGTAGAACAGAGTATATATGCTAACAATCAAAATATTTTTAATAATGACTATATAAATGAGTTAGAGGTTAATGAAGAGTTACCTCTATTAGGTGATAATAATAGTGTAAATACACCTTCTGACTCTTGAGATAATAATTCTGAGCAAAATAATATAAATGATACTTTTGAGCCTAAGATTTATGATGAAGATGAGCAAAATGATTGAGACAATAATTCTGAATTAAATAATTTAGATAATGACCCTAATAATTTAAATAATAATTTCGAGCCTAATATTTTAGATAATAATTTTAGACCTGATATTGTTGATGATAATTTTAGGGCAGATATTTTTGATTCTCTAGAAGATGATTTGGATAGAACATCAGATGGTAGCTCTATATTTAATGAGATTATAGAAGATATAGGTATGGAGCCTTTAGATAATGGATCATCAATTAATGAAGTTGTATATAGTGATCAAATCCGTGCTGATGATATCGTATTTAATAATTACCATATACATATGAGTGGTGTAGATAATATCGATTACCGTATGGTTTATTACGATATACTAGAAAGTTTGAAGAATTTAGAACAACTAAAAGTTGAACACCAAGCGCTGGAAGCATCAGAAAAAGCTCTCTTACCTCTAGTTAATGGGGTGTTAGATATTCAACATGAGGTTGTAAAAGAACAAATCTCTAGTATATTAGAGACGTTCAGTCATCTTCTGTAAATAAAAACTATATAAAATATTTAACTGTAAATAACTATATGTAAACATAATTTAATTCATGACTATGTTACAAGCAGCTAAAATTATAGGTACTGGTATGGCCACAACAGGATTAATAGGAGCAGGAATAGGTATTGGTTTAGTTTTTGGTGCATTAATATTAGGTGTAGCAAGAAATCCTTCTTTAAGAGGACCATTATTTTCATATGCTATATTAGGTTTTGCATTTGCAGAAGCAACAGGATTGTTTGCTTTGATGATGGCTTTTTTATTACTATATGTAGCTTAATTTTTAATATATATATTAATGTCAATCTTATATATATATTTTTTTTTAATTTAATAATAAGTTTTATTATTAATTTTAATTTAAACCTCTGTAAGAAAATATTAATATAAAACTTATATCTTATAAAAAATTTAAACCTTTAAATATGACAACAACAACTTTTTTTTATTTTTAATTCCAGTATTAGGTATAATATTGTTATTAGTTAATTTAATACTTTCACCACATAATCCTTATCAAGAAAAGGATAGTGCTTTTGAATGTGGTTTTCATTCTTTTTTAGGACAAAATAGAACACAATTTAGTATTTCTTTTTTTATATTTGCTTTATTATTTTTATTATTTGATTTAGAAATTTTATTAATATATCCTTATGTTGTTAGTGCTTATACTAATGGTATTTATGGTTTATTAATAATGATAGTATTTTTTCTAGTATTAACTTTAGGTTTTGCCTTTGAATTAGGTAAAAATGCTTTAAAAATAGAAAGTAGACAAATATTTAATTTTAATATAAAATCTTGAAATGGTTATTCTTTAATATATAAGTAAATTATATATTAATAATATTTTACTTATTATTAAATTAATAAAAAAAATATAGATATAAATAGGGTTAGTAACTTAATTGGTAAAGGGTTTTCTTGTCAAGAAAATAGATGCCGGATCGAAGCCGGTCTAACTCGTATATGTATATAAGATTACATAAAGTTTACATGAATTAGTACGATAAATTATAACTAAAATAAAATAAAAATAATGTTTTTTCATAATTATATTTCTAAATTACAATTAGATGCTCCAACTCCTTGGGGTTTATTTTTTCAAGATAGTGCATCACCTCAAATGGAAGGTATTGAAGAGTTACATAATAATATAATGTTTTATTTAGCTGTTATATTATTTACTGTAACATGAATGATAATTTCAATTATAAGAAATTTTTTAGCCAATAAATCACCTATTGCACATAAATTTATGAATCATGGTACTTTGATAGAGTTAATTTGAACAATATCACCAGCATTTATATTAATATTAATAGCATTTCCATCATTTAAATTATTATATTTAATGGATGAAGTTATGGATCCTTCATTAGTTGTTTATGCTGAAGGTCATCAATGATATTGAAGTTACCAATATCCTGATTTTACTAATGTAGATGATGAATTTATAGAATTTGATTCTTATATAGTACCAGAAAGTGATTTAGAACAAGGTCAATTTAGAATGTTAGAAGTTGATAATAGAGTAATTATTCCTGAATTAACTCACACTAGAATTGTTATATCAGCTGCTGATGTTATACATTCTTATGCTTGCCCTTCTTTAGGTATTAAAGCAGATGCTTACCCAGGTAGATTAAATCAAGCTTCTGTTTACATAAACCGTCCTGGTACTTTCTTTGGACAATGTTCAGAGATATGTGGGATTTTACATAGCTCAATGCCTATAGCTATACAGTCAGTTTCAATAAGAGATTTCTTGTTATGATTAAGAGATCAAATGGAAAGTTAGAAATATAAATATGAAAAAATAATTTTTTTTATGCAAAATAAAAATATGAAAAGCATGACAACAAAATTAAATAGATACAGCCTTACATCTCTAACAAAAATATACTTAGAATTATATCTAAATCCTAAACTAGGTGAAAGATTATATTCTATCTATAGAATAATATTAATAGTATTATCTGTATATAGTTTCACACATAATAATCCTATTTTTATATTAGAATTATTAGATAATATTAATAATAATTATTTAAATCAATTACATGAGGATTCCTTTATAAATATTAAGGATAATAAGTTTAAACATTCTAACGCAAGTGGAGGTCAAGGGTCTAGTGGTGATAATGGTCCACCTGGACCTAATCCTAACCCATCTTCAGGTAAAGAACCTATGTATGAAGTTGAAAATTCAAGGCAACGGGAAGAAAAAGGTAAAAGACGGAGAGAAGAATCTACTTATAACCTTACTACTGGGCAACCAGTAGTGTTAGTTAGTTCTTCTTATGAACCTGCTATTGGGGAACATCAACCTAAAAGACGTTACAAAGGACCATTAACTGGGATTGTACATAATATGCAATATTACTATGATCATACATTAAAATGTCGTATTACACCTGAACTTACGCATTTTAACCCTGGTTGAAAAATAGCAGGTAAAGACCCAATACATATATATAAATATAGGAATATAAAGTATACTCATGATTTAAGCTCTTCAGATCGTTCTGAACATTTTTGTAGAGTAGAATATCCTGATGGTTCTACATGTACTATATACGATATAGCTACAATGGCAGCCCATATAGCATACCATAAAGAACATTATGCTTAAATTTACGTATTTATATATTAAACTTACAAATAAAAGGAATCTTTATTAAATTATTTTATTTATATAGAGATGTAATTCAAAAAATAAGTAATTTACTTCTATAATATATATATACTATTATTAGTTGTAAATTACTTATAAAATATGTTAATTCAATGGTAGAATATCGTGCTACGGACACGTAAATATAAGTTCAAGTCTTATACATATTTATATAATATTAATTAATATTTGTAATAATTATATTTATATATGTAGTATAGATAAATCAAATAAAATTTTATATAAGTATAATGAATTTTTCAATATTTTTATTTGTCATAGGGATATTAGGATTTGTATTAAATAGAAAAACATTATATTAATGTTAATTTCTATAGAGATAATGTTATTATCTGCAACATTTTTAATATTAATCAGTTCACTTAGTTTTGATGATATATTAGGACAAACTTTTGCTGTATATATTTTAACAATAGCAGGAGCTGAATCTGCAATAGGTTTAGGAATATTAGTAGCATATTATAGATTAAGAGGTAGTATAACAATACAATATAAATAAATGTATTTAACATTGATAATTTTACCATTATTAGGTTCAATAGTATCAGGTTTCTTTGGTAGAAAAATAGGTATAACAGGATCACATATAATAACATGTGGTTCAGTAATAACTACAACATTATTAGCTATAATAGCTTTTTTTTTTGAAGTAGGTTTTAATAATATACCAGTAACAATAAATATAGCTAGATGAGTAGATGTAGAATCATTATATGTATTATGAAACTTTAGATTTGATTCATTAACTGTATCTATGTTAATACCAGTATTAATAGTATCTAGTTTAGTACACATATATTCTATAAGTTACATGAGTCATGATCCACATAATCAAAGATTTTTTAGTTACTTAAGTTTATTCACTTTTATGATGATTATACTAGTAACAGGAAATAATTATTTAATTATGTTTGTAGGTTGAGAAGGTGTAGGTGTTTGTTCATATCTTTTAGTAAATTTCTGATTTACTAGAATAGCAGCAAATCAAAGCTCTTTATCAGCTTTATTAACTAATAGAGTAGGTGATTGTTTATTAACTGTAGGTATGTTTACAATAATATGATCTTTTGGTAATTTAGATTATAGTACAGTATTTGCATTAGCACCTTACTATAATGAAACTATAATCACATTAGTAGGAATATGTTTATTAATAGGTGCAACAGCTAAAAGTTCTCAAGTAGGTTTACATATTTGATTACCTCAAGCTATGGAAGGTCCTACACCTGTTTCTGCTTTAATTCACGCTGCTACTATGGTTACTGCTGGAGTTTATTTATTAATGAGATCTTCACCTTTAATTGAATATAGTTCAACTGTTTTGGTTTTATGTTTATGATTAGGTGCTATTACTACAGTATTTAGTTCTTTAATAGGTTTATTCCAACAAGATATTAAAAAGTTATTGCCTATTCAACTATGAGTCAATTAGGTATGATGGTTATAGCTATAGGTTTATCTAGTTATAATTTAGCTTTATTCCATTTAGTTAATCACGCTTTTTATAAAGCATTATTATTCTTAGGTGCTGGATCAGTTATACACGCAGTAGCTGATAACCAAGATTTTAGAAAATATGGTGGTTTAAGAGAGTTTTTACCTTTAACATATTCAGTTATGTTAATAGCTTCATTAAGTTTAGTAGCTGTACCTTTCATGACTGGATTCTATTCTAAAGATTTTATTCTAGAATCTTCTTATGGACAATTCTACCTATCAGGTACTATAGTTTATTTTGTAGCTACTATAGGTGCTATGTTTACTACACTTTATTCAGCTAAGGTTTTATATTTAACTTTCTTAGCTAATCCTAATGGACCTTTATCTAGTTATAAACATGCTCATGAAGGTGATATTTTCTTAACTTTACCTTTAATTATCTTATCTATTTTTTCTATATTCTTTGGTTATTTAACTAAAGATATATTTATAGGTTTAGGTACTGGTTTCTTTGTAGATAATAGTTTATTTATTCATCCTAGTCATGAAATTATGTTAGATACAGAATTTGCTGTACCTACATTCTTTAAATTATTACCATTTATATTTACAGTTTGTTTAAGTATTATTTCTGTTTTATTTTCTGAATTCTTACCTAAATTACTTATTAACTTTAAATTCTCAAGATTTGGTTATAATATCTTTAGTTTCTTTAATCAAAGATTTTATATAGAATTATTCTATAATAAATATATTGTAGAAGGTGTTCTTAAATTAGGTGGTCAAACTACTAAAAGTTTAGATAAAGGTTCAGTTGAATTCTTAGGACCTTATGGTTTAGAAAAAGGATTATTATCTTTAAGTAATAGTTTAGGTAAATTAAGTACTGGTGTAATTACTACTTATGCTTTATATGTATTAATAGGTTTAATGTTCTACATATCATTAATATATTTCTCTTATAATGATAATAATTTATTTATATTAGTTATATTTACTTTATTTGCATTATTAAATAATAATTTAACATCAACTAAATAATAATTTAACATTTAATTAATAATATAAAGTTATCATTTACTTAATAATAAGTTATCATTTACTTAATAATAAGTTATCATTTATTTAATAATAACTTATTATTTTTTTTTTATAATAGATATATCTAAATATCTATTATTTATTTTATTTAATTTAAATTTATTTATATTTTTTATTCAGATATGCTTTTATCTTCAATCTTCTGTTTAATATTATCTAATGCATTGTCTTTTAGACGTGATACAGCTATTCTTTATTCAAGAATAGGTATTATAATATTATTTTACTGTATTTATTTATGTTATAATAATTTATTTATAACATATTTAGATAATGGTATAGGGTTGTTTGGTGGTTTATTTTATACATCACCTATAACACAAACATTTCATATATTAATATTTATTATTACATTATTAATACTGAATTTAACTGGTTTTTATCCAAGAAAACTTCTATCTAGTAATTACTTAAGTTTATCTAAATTATTATTTACAAAATTACAATTTGTTAAAAACATTGCTGTATCTAATATAATTTTAA
Organism: Penicillium verrucosum; assembly: GCF_028828655.1. Taxonomy (NCBI): domain Eukaryota; kingdom Fungi; phylum Ascomycota; class Eurotiomycetes; order Eurotiales; family Aspergillaceae; genus Penicillium; species Penicillium verrucosum. Next base: position 176,372 of record NW_026643217.1, on the reverse strand, counting down.
AAAAAGGAGAACAATATACAATATTAGAATATACATTAATGTTATTATTTATTGTAATAGGTAGTTTATTATTAATATCTAGTAGTGATTTTGTATCTATATTCTTATCTATAGAATTACAAAGTTATGGTTTATATTTATTATGTACTATGTATAGAAATTCTGAATCAGCTACATCTGCTGGTTTAACTTATTTTTTATTAGGTGGATTAGCATCTTGTTTTATATTATTAGGTATAGCTTTAATATATGCAAATTTAGGTGTAACATATTTAGATAGTTTCTATGTTATAAATAATTTAGCAGGTGTATTAGATCAACAACAAATTACTACTTATATACCTTATTGCTTATTATTAATAACTATAGGATTATTATTTAAAATATCAGCTGCACCATTCCATTTTTGATCACCTGATGTTTATGATGCAATACCTACTATAGTTACTACTTTTGTAGCTATAATAGCTAAAATTTCTATATTAACTTTATTATTACAATTAGTTCATTATACAAATAGTATATATATTACTACACAATATACTTGAACTACTAGTTTATTAATAAGTTCATTATTATCTTTAATAATTGGTACTGTATTAGGTTTAACACAATTTAGAATTAAAAGATTATTTGCTTATAGTACTATATCTCATTTAGGTTTTATGTTATTAGCATTAACTATTAATAGTGTTGAATCTATACAATCATTTATTTTCTATTTAGCTCAATATAGTTTATCTAATTTAAATGCATTTATTTTATTAATAGCTATAGGTTATAGCTTATATGCTTATAATGATAAAAATATTAATCATAATAATTTAATAGATAAAAATAATTCACCTATACAACTTATAAGTCAGCTTAAAGGATATTTCCATATTAATAGTTTCTTAGCTTTAAGTTTAACTATTACTTTATTCTCATTTGCTGGTATTCCACCTTTAATGGGATTCTTTGCTAAACAGATGGTATTTTCTGCAGCTTTACAAGAAGGATTTATATTTTTAACTCTTATAGGTGTATTAACTAGTGTTATAAGTGCTGTATATTATTTATTTATAGTAAAAACTATGTTCTTTGATGGACATTGTTATACTTATTTTAGTAGCTTAAAAGATTTAAGAATACCTGCTCTTATTTTACAAAAAAATAAAGTAGTTAATAAAATATATTTTAATTCTAATTTTGCTTTATCTAGTTCTTTATCTATAACTATTTCTATTTTAACATTAATTATACTTTTATTTATGTTTATGCCTAATGAAACATTGCATTTATCTAATTTATTAGCTATTGTATTATTTATTCCTGTTAATATTTAAAATATTTATTAATTGAACTAACTTACATATATTAATATAAATATTATATCCACAATATATATATTAATATAGAGTATAAATATATAATTACAATATATATATATAGATCCATAATTACATTTATTAAGAATAGAAATTGTAATTTCTTTTCCGGCTGCATAGCAGTTTTTAATTGAACAAACCCATATATAAATATATATATTTATATTATAATATAGCAAAATAAAACATAAAATAGAACAATAACAATAAATATATAATAAAAATATGAGAATTCTTAAAAATCATCCTTTATTAAGATTAGTAAATTCTTACTTAATCGACGCACCTACACCAGCTAATATAAGTTATTTATGAAACTTTGGTTCATTATTAGCAATATGTTTAATAATACAAATTGTAACAGGAGTTACATTAGCTATGCATTACACACCTAGTGTAGCTGAAGCATTTAATTCTGTTGAACACATTATGAGAGATGTTAACAATGGTTGATTAATACGTTATTTACACGCTAATACAGCTTCAGCTTTCTTCTTTTTAGTATACCTACACATAGGTAGAGGTTTATACTATGGATCTTATAAATCACCAAGAACATTAACATGAATTATAGGTACAGTAATCCTTATAATAATGATGGCTACAGCTTTTTTAGGTTACGTATTACCATACGGTCAAATGAGTTTATGAGGAGCAACTGTTATTACTAACTTAATGAGTGCTATACCTTGAATAGGTCAAGATATAGTTGAATTTATATGAGGTGGTTTTTCAGTTAATAATGCTACATTAAATAGATTTTTTGCATTACACTTCTTATTACCTTTCGTATTAGCTGCATTAGTATTAATGCACTTAATAGCTTACCACGATGTAGTAGGATCAGGTAATCCTTTAGGTATCTCAGCTAATTATGACAGATTACCTTTCGCTCCTTACTTCTTATTTAAAGATTTAGTTACTATATTCTTATTCTTTATAGTTTTATCTATATTTGTTTTCTTTATGCCTAATGCATTAGGAGATAGTGAAAATTATGTTGTGGCTAATCCTATGCAAACTCCACCTGCTATTGTACCAGAATGATATTTATTACCTTTCTATGCAATATTAAGATCTATACCTAATAAATTATTAGGTGTTATAGCTATGTTTGCTGCTATTTTAGCTTTAATGGCAATGCCATTAACAGATTTATCTAAATTAAGAGGAGTACAATTTAGACCTTTAAGTAAAATTGCATTCTTTATATTTGTAGCTAATTTCTTAGTATTAATGCAAATAGGTGCAAAACACGTTGAAACTCCATTTATTGAAGTAGGACAAATATCTACTGTGTTATATTTTGCACACTTCTTTATTATAGTACCTGTAGTAAGTATTATAGAAAATAGTTTAGTAGAGTTAGCTACTAAAAAATAATTAGTATATAATAATATTATTATACCTATTATATATAATTAATATTTATAAATTAAAGGAGTTTGAGTAGAAGGTTCTGCGTTTCGATTGCAAATCGAAATAAAGGGATTCGAGTTCCCCGAACTCCTTAGATAGCTATGTTTAGATTTAGACTATACTATTAGTTTATATATAATATTAACCTATATATTTAGTTAAAATATTAGATATATATATATTATATATATATTAAACATAAAAAGTTTCAATGTATAATATTGAGTATATTTATTAAATATTTATATATATAGAATAAAAACTGCAGGTTGTTAATTACAATTAATATTAATATAAATATAAATATTCTATTGATATATATTGTTATAATAAATAATTAATAAATAAATGATAAGTATAATTTCTATTATTGAAGGGCTATTATTAATAGTACCTGCTTTACTTTCAGTTGCATTTGTAACTATAGCCGAACGTAAAACTATGGCTTCTATGCAAAGAAGATTAGGTCCTAATGCAGTAGGTTATTATGGTTTACTACAAGCATTTGCTGATGCTTTAAAATTATTATTAAAAGAGTATGTAGCTCCTACACAAGCTAATATTATATTATTTTTTATAGGACCTATGATAACTTTAATCTTTTCTTTATTAGGTTATTTAGTTGTACCATTTGATAGTGGAATTTTTGTATCTGATTATAGTTTAGGTATGCTTTATATGTTAGCTGTATCATCTTTAGCTACATATGGTATATTATTAGCAGGTTGATCTGCTAATTCTAAATATGCTTTTTTAGGTTCATTAAGAAGTACAGCTCAGTTAATTAGTTATGAGTTAATATTAAGTTCTGTAATTATATTAATTATCTTATTAACTGGTAATTTAAATATTATTACTATTGTAGAATCACAAAGAATAGTTGATTTCATATTACCATTATTTCCTTTATTTATTATATTTTTTATAGGTTCTATAGCAGAAACTAATAGAGCTCCTTTTGATTTAGCTGAAGCTGAATCAGAACTTGTTAGTGGTTTTATGACAGAACATTCAGCTAGTGTATTTGTATTTTTTTTCTTAGCTGAATATGCTAGTATTATATTAATTTGTGTTTTAAATAGTATTTTATTTTTTGGTGGTTATTTATGTATTATACCTGTTGAATTTATAATAGATATATTATATAATATATTTGGTATAAATAGTTCTATATTACAAGATATTTTTGTTAATATTTCTTCATCTCCTTTAAATTTAGCTTTTAAAACTGCTTTATTTATATTTGTATTTATTTGAGTTAGAGCATCTTTTCCTAGAATTCGTTTTGATCAATTAATGTCAGTTTGTTGAACTGTATTATTACCTTTAATTATAGCATATGTTGTTTTAATACCTTGTGTTGTATTTGGTTTAGATGCTTTACCTACAAGTTTAATACTTTAATTTAATATTTATTATTAATTTAGCTTACTTTTAGTAATTTATATTTAATTATATAATCATATATAAATTTATTATGTAACTTATAAATTACAATATAGTATGTATGTATGTATTATAATAAAATAATAATTAATTATAATATAGTATTAACTGATATATACTTAAGCTTTATAGCATATATAAGGTGTAACAAAAACAAATTAATGTTTTTTTAGCAGAAAGTATATATATATTAAAAATTAAATATGTCCTTATTATTATTATTAATTCCATTAATAGGTATAAGTCTTGTAACTATAGAGACTAATTATGGTTTAACTTTAGTAAATAATATTAAGATAAAATCTATAGCCTTAACTACAACAATAATAAATTTAATTGTATCATTGATAATGTTTATACTTTTTGATTTTAGTAGTAAACAATTTCAGTTTATTGAAGAACATTATCAAGTAAGTTATTTTGATGTATATTTAGGTGTGGATGGTTTATCTATATATTTTATATTATTAACTACTATAATAATGCCTGTAGCTATTTTATCTAATTGAAATTCAATACAATCTCAAAATGTTTTATCATTTGTAGTAATTATGTTATTATTAGAAACATTATTATTAGCTGTATTCTTAGTTTTAGATGTATTATTATTCTATATCTTTTTTGAAAGTATATTACCTCCTTTATTTTTATTAATTGGATTATTTGGTTCAAGTAATAAAGTAAGAGCTAGTTTCTATTTATTTTTATACACTTTATTAGGATCATTGTTTATGTTATTATCTATAATAGTTATGTCTTCTATTATGGGTACTACTGATTTTGATGCATTATCTAAAGCAAACTTTAGTTATGTAACTCAATTATTTTTATTTTATGGTATATTTATAGCTTTTGCTGTAAAAACACCAGTTATTTTTTTAAATACTTGATTACTAAAAGCTCACGTTGAATCACCATTATCTGGTAGTATTATATTAGCAGGTATAGTTTTAAAATTAAGTTTATATGGTATATTTAGATTAATGTTACCTTTATTACCTAAAGCTTCTTTAAACTTTACATATATAATTTATGTTATAGGTGTTATAACTATAATCTATGCTAGTTTTAGTACATTAAGAACTATAGATATTAAAGAATTAATTGCTTACTCTTCTGTATCTCACGCAGCTGTATATTTAATAGGTGCGTTTAGTAATACAATACAAGGTATAGAAGGTGCAATAGTTTTAGGTTTAGCTCACGGTTTTGTATCACCAGCATTATTTATTTGTGCTGGAGGTATTTTATACGATAGATCTTCTACTAGATTAATTACATATTATAGAGGTATGGCTCAAATTATGCCTATATTCTCTATATTATTCTTTATATTATGTTTAGGTAATAGTGGTACACCTTTAACTTTTAATTTTATAGGTGAATTTATGTCATTATATGGTGCATTTGAAAGAATGCCTATATTAGGTATACTAGCTAGTACTTCTATTGTATTATCTGCAGCTTATACTATATTTATGTATAATAGAATAGCTTTTGGTGGTTCTTATTCTGTATATTTTGTAGAAAATATAGGTGATGTTACTAGAAGAGAGTTTATATTATTATTAGTATTTGTAATATTTACAGTATTATTTGGTATATATCCTGCTCCTATATTAGATGGTTTACATTACTCTGTTTCTTCTTTAATTTATAATATAAATTAATATAATAAATATAATTTATTTATTTTAATAACATTTATTGTTTTGTTTTATTATAATCAATAACTATGTTTATTTATCTTCTTACTAGCTCAATGGCAGAGCCGAATACTTCTAATATTTTGATCCAAGTTCGACCCTTGGGTAAGAATTGTAATAATATTATTATTAATATTATTATTTTAGCCTTTATAGCTCAATGGTAGAGCGAGATACTGTTAATATTTTGATAGATGTTCGATTCATCTTAAGGGCTTATTTTTACTTTACCTTATAATCTAAAAAAAAAAGTCAAGATATATTAAGAAAATATCCATATAATAGATAAAATACAAATATATGCCACAATTAGTACCATTCTTTTTTGTAAATCAAGTAGTATTTACTTTTGTTATATTAACAGTATTAATATATACATTTACTAAATTCATATTACCTAGATTTGTACGTACTTTTATTTCACGTATTTACATAAATAAATTATAATTATATAAATTAGTAGTTGTATTTTATATATAACTAAAACATAATAATTTTTTATTATTATATATATCTCTATCTTAATAGAGTTTCATTAGGTAATGAAAATAATAAGTTAATATTTATATATATCTTATAAATAAACAATAATATGCGTCATTTAGATTTTGTATTAAGTCCATTAGACCAATTTGAAGTAAGAGATTTATTTTCTCTTAACGCTAACTTATTAGGTAATTTACACTTATCATTAACTAATATAGGTTTATACTTATCAATTAGTATCTTTTTAATTTTAACATATAGCTTATTAGCTACAAATAATAATAAAATAATACCTAATAACTGATCAATAAGTCAAGAAAGTATTTATGCTACAGTACACGGTATAGTAGTAAACCAAATTAATCCTAATAAAGGACAAATGTTCTTTCCATTAATGTATGTATTATTCATATTTATTTTAGTAAATAATTTAATAGGATTAGTACCATATAGTTTTGCATCTACATCTCACTTTATATTAACATTCTCTATTAGTTTTACTGTTGTTTTAGGTGCTACTATATTAGGTTTCCAAAGACATGGGTTAAAATTCTTCTCATTATTTGTACCTTCAGGTTGTCCTTTACCTTTATTACCTTTATTAGTTTTAATTGAATTTATTTCATATTTATCTAGAAATGTTTCATTAGGATTAAGATTAGCTGCTAACATATTAAGTGGTCATATGCTTTTAAGTATTTTAAGTGGATTCACATATAATATTATGACTAGTGGTGTAATATTCTTCATATTAGGTTTAATACCTTTAGCATTTATTATTGCATTCTCTGGTTTAGAATTAGCTATAGCATTTATTCAAGCTCAAGTTTTTGTAGTTTTAGCTTGTTCATATATTAAAGATGGTTTAGATTTACATTAATATTATAGTATATTTATAGTATATCTAAATATATATATTATATCTAAATATAAACAATTTATATTATTATAGTTTTAGATTATAATAATTTTTTAAAGATATAAAAATTTTATGTAAATAGGAAAGTCCAATACTTATTAGGCATATACACTTGAATATATTTATTCAATAATTATAAAAATATAAGGATATTAACAGAAACTAAAATTATATAAAATACTTATAAGTAATAATAAAATAATAGCGAACAAGAATCCTATGTTAAGTTTTTATTTAGAATTATTAAAATTAAACAGAAACTGGCTTAATTATATCTTTAAATAATAACATTAAAATTGATAATTTTATAGTTATATATAAAACAATATAGATGTGATGTATGCATCAAAAATAAAATAGAGAGTTTGATGATGGCTCTAACTGAACACTGTCCAAGTACTTGACACATGCTAATCGTACGACTAATTATTTAATATTATTATATAATAGTTAAATTAAGTAGTAGTGGTGTACAGGTGAGTAAAAGATAAATTGGCTACCTTAAAGTAAGGGAAAAAATCCCTTATAACCAAAGGTTTAATTACCGCTTTAAGATGATAATTTTTATCTCGGTGAGTAGTAGCAAAGGTAATGACTTTACTAGCAATAAACCGTAGTCGTAACTGGAAAGTTGATCGACCACATTGGGTCTGAAAAAAACCCAATGCTTTTATGTACAGCAGTGAGGAATATTGGTCAATGGCCGAAAGGCTGAACCAGTAACTTGGAAGAATGATAATGTTAACTTTGTATCGGTGCATTCGCGATTAACTCGCATAAAATTCTAAATAGATTAGATATAATGACATAATCTATTTATAAGTCTTGACCAAACTACGTGCCAGCAGTCGCGGTAATACGTAGGAGGCTAGTGTTAGTTATCTTTATTGGGTTTAAAGGGTAAGTAGACGGTAAATTAAACTCTAAACGAGTACTTTTTTACTAGAGTTATATGAGAGAAGGAAGAATTTCTGGAGTAGAGATAAAATTTGATGATACCAGGAGGACTGTCAACGGCGAAGGCGTCCTTCTATGTAATAACTGACGTTGAGAGACGAAGGCTTGGGTAGCAAACAGGATTAGATACCCTAATAGTCCAAGCAGACAATGATGAATGTCATACATTAGATATATATTTAATGTATAAACGAAAGTGTAAGCATTCCACCTCAAGAGTACTATGGCAACATATAAACTGAAATCATTAGACCGTTTCTAAAACCAGTAGTGAAGTATGTTATTTAATTCGATGATCCGCGAAAAACCTTACCACAGCTTGTATAGCAGATTATAAAAAATTGTTACAAGCGCTGCATGGCTGTCTTTAGTTAATGTCGTGAGATTTGGTTAATTCCTTTAATTAACGAAAACCCTCACTTTATTTGTTTATATAAAGTGGTTCGCTACTACATCGGACCAGATAAAAGGGATTAAGACAAGTCATTATGGCCTTAATGCTGTGGGCTATAGACGTGCCACATACGCCTTTACAACGGGATGCGATATTGTGAAATGGAGCTAATCCCCAAAAAAGGAAATAATATGGATTGTAGTCTGTAACTCGACTACATGAAAAAGGAATTACTAGTAATCGTGAATCACCAACGTCACGGTGAATTTTATCTTAGTTAGGTACTAACCACTCGTCAGGCGCTGAAAAAAGAAGATGCAGTAAGTTTGATTTTTTCTGTGTAAAATTATATATATTTATGATATATAAATATGCAGGATAGTTTTCGTATGCAAAACTTTGATTGGTGTTAAGTCGAAATAAGGTTCGTGTAATGGAAATTGCACGGGGAGTATAAAATTTACAAAAAAAATAATAGTATATATATTATCAAATCAAAATATAGGTATATAATAAATTGGTTCAATTCCAGTTAAAGATTAAATATATATATATATATTGGACAGGGAGGTCCCGTAAGCTGGTTAACGGGTTGAGCTGTAAACTCAATAGCTATAAGCTATCGAAGGTTCGATTCCTTTTCTCCCTAATTAGATCTTTATCTAATCCTATCTAGACATTTATTATTATTTGTATAATATGTTAATAGATTTAGTTTTTTTATTATGAATAATATATTTTTATTAAATGATTCTATTACTAATGGATTTAGAATAGAATTTGTAGATATTATTTATTTAGTATCTATTTTATTAGGTATACTTACTATAAGTAGTAGAAATCCTGTAGTATCTGTTTTATTTTTAATAGGTTTGTTTGTTAATGTTGCAGGTTTATTAATTTTAGTTGGATATAATTTTATAGGATTAGCTTATATATTAGTTTATGTAGGTGCTGTTTCTATTTTATTTTTATTTATTTTAATGTTAATTAACATTAGAGTTTCTGAATTATTTAATGATACTAATAATGATTTACCTTTAGCTGGTTTAACTATTATTATTTTTTATTATATAATGGCACAAGTATTACCTCTAAATTTTACAGAAAATAGTATTGTTTCTTATTTATCTAATTCATACTCTGATATATATAATGTAGAATTAGATAATGAATTGTTTAATATAGTTGATTTAAAACAACAAATTGGTTATGCAAGTAGTAAAGGTTGAGATAATTCACTAATAGAACCTACACATATAGCTAGTATAGGTAATATTATGTATACTAGTTATTCTATGTGATTAATTGTTACTTCTATTATTTTACTATTAGGTATGGTAGGTGCTATAGTTATCACAATAAAACAAAAATAGAAAGATAAAGCTTAAACAATTAATTATTATATTAAAATATGATATATAAATCAAAAAGTAATTTTCAAAATCATCCTTTCCATTTAGTATCTCCGTCACCTTGACCATTGTTTACTAGTTTGTCATTATTTATATTAACAACAACTACAGTTTTATTTATGCATGGATTCCAAGGATTCCAATATTTAGTAGTTTTAGCTGTATTTAACGTTATTTACGTTATGGCTTTATGATTTAGAGATGTAATTTCAGAAGGTACTTATTTAGGTAATCATACTAATGCTGTACAAAAAGGATTAAACTTAGGTGTAGGTTTATTTATTATATCTGAAGTTTTCTTCTTCTTAGCTATATTCTGAGCATTCTTTCATAGTGCAGTATCACCTAGTGTTGAATTAGGTGCACAATGACCTCCATTAGGTATACAAGCTGTTAATCCTTTTGAATTACCATTATTAAACACTATATTATTATTATCTTCAGGTGTGACAATTACATATGCTCACCATTCTTTAATACAAGGTAATAGAAAAGGTGCTTTATATGGTACAGCTGTAACAATTACATTAGCTGTAATATTTACTTTCTTCCAAGGTGTTGAATATTCAGTATCTTCTTTCACTATTTCTGATAGTGTTTATGGTTCATGTTTCTACTTTGGTACTGGTTTCCACGGTATACACGTTATTATTGGAACAGCTTTCTTAGCTGTAGGATTATGACGTTTAGCTGCATACCATTTAACAGATCACCATCACCTTGGTTACGAATCAGGTATATTATACTGACATTTTGTAGACGTAGTATGATTATTCTTATATATTTCTGTATACTACTGAGGTTATTAGAAATAAATATATTTAAATATCTATTTATTATACCTAAGGTATAATATCTAAATATAGATAAATAATAAGATATATTTGTTTTACCTGTTATTTTACAACATAAATTATATATTTATTAATTGTGCATTAAATGTATGGATATAACCATAGTCTAAAATTAGATTACTAAGGAAAATTAAGTAATTAATAATGAGTACAGGTTAAGGTACATGCTTTAGATATTTAAATGAGTTAACAATAGATGCTAATGATCATAGTAAATCTATTCTTTAGAGACTAATGATCATAGTAAATCTATTCTTTAGAGACTTTAGTTTAATGGTAAAACATGTGACTTTTAATCATTATAATATGGGTTCAAATCCCATAGGTCTTAATAGATTACTATAATCTTAGTTAAAATTCCGAAAATGACTATAAGTTAATGGTAGACTGCTTATTTACCATATAAGATGTGCTGATTCGAATTCAGCTAGTCATAATAAGTAAATAATTTAAATATTAAAATTGTCATAATGGCTATAAGTTAATGGTAGACTGTTTACCTTCCAAGTAAAGTGTGCTGATTCGAATTCAGCTAGCCATATATAGGGTTAGTAACTTAATTGGTAAAGGGTTTTCTTGTCGAGAAAATAGATGCCGGATCAAAACCGGTCTAATTCGTATATGTATATAAATTAAAGGAAAAGTTGCTATTGGTAGGGTAAGATATTTGCTAAATATTGTGTTTTAACACTTAGATGTTCGATTCATCTTTTTTCCGAAGAGCATAGTTTAATAGGTAAAACTGTAAGCTTCAACCTTATATTTCTTAGTTCAAATCTAAGTGCTCTTGAATATATTATAGGTTCTTTAACTTAACTGGTAAAGTGTATTCTTGATAAGGATATGTTCAGTGTTCGAGTCACTGAAGAATCAAAAAAAAAAGAGAGTTTGCTGAGTGGTTTAAGGCGGCTAGCTTGAGTCTAGCTAAAGATATAAACTTTCATATGTTCGAATCATATACTCTCTGATACTTATAATGTATCTAAAAAATTAATTAAATAAAATTGCGTATAATAATGTATTAACATGTTATTATATATATATAATAAAATTAAACTAATGTAAATACATTATAGGTCTTACAGGTTAGTGTCCGATGGTTGGTCGCTTCATTTGGGTTGGAGATTGTTTATGTTCGAATCATAATAACCTGATAACTAAAAAAAGTCTAATAATATGGCTCAATAAAGATGATATGTACCATATACATCTTGATAAATCAAGACAAGTATATAAAGAAACTATTATGGATGGTTAGCTATATATTTCAAGATATTTATATCTAGGCAACAATATAAACTAGAAATCATAGAGAAATCTAATTATAAGACAAAGTGAATTGAAATATCTTAGTAACTTTAGTAAAAGAAATCAAACGAGATTGTTATTAGGTGTCTTCTTAATAGCAAAAGCCTTAATAAATAATTACTATATTTACCAAATATAGGTTATAATTGTTTATAGTAAATATATTATAAAATATATTTAAGTATAACGGAAAAAAATCTGTTGAAAAATAGGGGAACCTTCCTCTAAGGCTAAAAAAAATATATAAGCGATAGAGTAACAGTACCGTGAGGGAAATACCCTGAAATAGTAGTTTTATAAGCAGCTCAAGTTAAAATTTAAATAAATAATAAGAGCGTACCTTTTGCATAATGGGTCAGCAAGTTAATTTTAGATGCAAGTAACATCTCTTTTATAAGCATTTACATCTAGAACATTAGACATAATGTCTAATGATAATATTGGTATGTAAATTTATTAATAAAATTAGGAGGTAGATACGTAGATAAACCAATTATGAAAAAATGAATTAGTATCTAGAATTAGACCCGAAGGCTAGTGATCTTACCATGGTCAGGGTTATAAAAGCCCGAACGGGTTATCGTTGTAAAGATATCCGATGAACTGTGGTAAGTTAGTGAAAGACAAAACTGACTAGTATAGCTGGTTTTCCGCGAAACCTATGTAAGTAGGTAATTTAATTAACATCTTAGCAGGTACAGAACTGTGATCTCGGACAATATCTAAGATATTTGTCAACATCGGGGGGTTGTAGTGACTTTACCGGAGAGTATTTGCACTCGGAAGGGCAAAGATGAATGTTAAATAATCGGACATAGTGCGATAAGGTTGTATGTCTAAAGGGAAACAGCCCAGAACAAGAGTTAAGGTTCCAAAATTATTGTTAAGTGAAATTAAGGATGTTTTTTTTTAAAACAATCAGGAAATAGGCTTAGAAGCGGCCATTTTTTGAAGACCTCGTAACAGAGCACTGATTAATAAATTAGGTAAAAACGCCGAAAATTTAACGGATCTAAATAATATACCGAAACCTTGTACACAAATTAAAATTAAAGTGCTGTGGCTTAGATTAGATCTTAAATCTAAATTAAAGCGCTGTGACTTAGGATTTTTGTGGGGTAGCGGAACATTGGATTAAACAAAATATTAATATTTTTCTTAAAATATTAAAGATCTTGCATAAAGCTATCTAAACTAAATATATGATTTATTATATATTGTGATTGATTATTTATTTAACTATACTACAATATAATATAACTAATTGATTATTTATTTAACGATATATTTTTAAATTAGTTATTTAGTGTGGGTTATATAGTAAAATAAAAAAAGTTAGTAGTAGTAAATATAGTAGTTTAAATGCTATATTACGATTTATGTGTATCTGTTAAATCCAAGAGAGAATGCTGACATGAGTAACGAAAAAGGCTTTTAGCCTCGCCTGAAGCTTATGGTTTCATCTAAAATCGGTGTCTAAAAAAATTAATCAAATGATAATTTTGATGACGTTTTATGCTTTTTTATATGATAATACCAAAACCTTTAACAAGTAATAAAGGTTCTGGAAAAGTTTATTTTATTATTTGAAGTGGAAAATATTTAATACTCATACTTATTGGTATAAAATTGTAAATTATAATATATAATACATACTTATTATAATATTATGATTTATAAATATAATAGAGTGAGTCAAATAATAAATATTTTAGAACCAAGTAATAGTCTTTATCTATTATAATGATATTATAGATAATAATTAATAATTAATTACCATTAGATTATTAATATGTATTTATAGATTATATAATGATTATTATATAAAATATATCTATTAAATGTTATTATTAATAATACTATAATATATAGATTAAAGACAACTTTATACTGGTAAAAAAAATAAAAGAAAAAAACAATTAATAACCGTACCTAGAAACTAACTCAAGTAAGCAAGTAGAGAATACAAAGGCGTTTGAGAGAACAATCATTAAGGAACTCGGCAAATTGACTCTGTACCTTTGGAATAAGGAGGACCATTATTATTAAATTTAACATATAGTAAAGTATGAAATTAAATATGAAAAATTAAATTAATAATAAGAGGAATCATGAAATAATGTTGTACGACTGTTTAATAAAAACACAGCACTCTGCAAAGATAAAAAATCAAAGTATTGAGTGTGATGTCTGCCCAATGTCGGCTGGGTAACGGATCTACCTTGATTATTAACTGAGGTTTTGAAGGACACCCCGATTAATGGCGGCCTTACCTATGAGGGTCCTAAGGTAGCGAAATACCTTGGCCGTTAAATGCGGTCCTGCATGAATGACTTAACGATGCAACAGCTGTCTCGATGATTGTCTCAGTGAAATTGGAATAGCAGTGCAGATACTGTTTACCTCTAGATAGACGAGAAGACCCTATGCAGCTTTACTGTTACTAATTATAGGAGTGAAATTTTAGGATGATTTATAGTGTATAAGGTAGTTGTTTAGATAATAATGAAACACCTTTATTCGAATCCTTATATATACTCTTAATGATTAGAAGGCAGTTTATGCGGGGCACAGATCCCACAAAAAGTACCTGGGTATATCCAAAGTTCATATTGTAAACTTGTATATTTATATACAAATATTTTAATTTGTTCTAATTATTATTATAATTATACAGTTATTATTCGATTAAATTCCACAATTATTTTTTATTTTAAGTAAGATTTTAACTATGCGGTGAATAGATGTATTTTAAACTTTACTGGACTTTGTTCTAATTTTAGTCCAAAGATTTAAAAGTTTATTTGTTATATTAATAAAGTATTTGTCTTTATTAATATAATGTTTAACTATACTTTAAAAGTTTAATGGCTAAATCTTGCTTTACTGTTTGACCTACAAGTCTATCAGTCGCGTAAGCGGGGCATATGATCACAAGATGCATTAAGGAAAGGTCTTGGATTATAGAAAAAGTTACGCTAGGGATTTATAACTGTGAGTCCTCCAATATTATAAAATATTGGTAATATATTGGGTAAATTTCAAAGACAACTTATATTAGTTAAGTGTATTTGAAGCGAAACTTATTTTAGCATGTTTATCTTTAAGATAAATTAAAATAAGGACGTTCAACGACTAAAAGGTGAGTATAGCTAACAATAATCCTTTTTTAACGCCCAACATCTTTATTAATTATTATCATAACTAAATACACTATTTGTATAATTATTATTATTTTTTAATAATGTATTAGACTTGGTTTACCAAGCTTTAATATTATATAATTAATTAAATTAATTATATTAATATCTAAATATTAATATAGATATGTTAAATATTATAAAATCAAAATTAAATACTACATATAAAAAAAAAGGGTTAAATGATTCTAGTATAGCTATTTATAATAGAGATGTTATACCTGCTGTAAGCAATTGAAAAAGTAGTATATATGCTTATAATAAAAATGCTATTAATTTAATTCCTATTAAAAGTAAATATGTAATGAAATTAATTAAAGCATACTTTAATTTATATCATTTACAACTAGAATCTTTATTAAGAAAAAATAGATTACGTCGTAGATTTAGAAAAATATCTACTAATAGAATATTTATTAGTGATGGTGAATTTAAACATACTAATGATAAAGTTAATATAACATTATATGTTTATAATAAACAAAAACTTAATTACTTATTAAGACTTAAAAAAAGATATTTAACTTTATTTAAAAAAGCTAAATTTGCTAGAAAATTAAAATTAATAAAAAATAGAGGATTAACTATTTTGTTTAAACATAAACAAAAAAGTATATTATTAAGTAATCTTTTACCTAATTATAATACTCAAGTAAATACAGCACAAAATATTTACTATACAAAATTTATTAAAAAAGTTTTAAAAGATTAAGATTCTATATGTATTATAAACAAATGCTTTATATTAATAAAGCTAAATTTGAAAATACTTATCTACAAGGTTTAATAAGTTTAGTTAGAAATATTTTTAATAAAAATATTGAATTTAATATTATTAATTTAAAATATTTTTATTTTAATAGTAAAATATTTACTCAACCTTTAGAATTAAAATTAAAAAAAAAAGAAATGTTTTAAGATATCTTAAAGTTTTAATAAGAAAAGCAAAAATTAAAAACATTAAATTAGCAGATAAATCTAAAAAATTTTTTAATTTTAATATTTTTAATAGTGATAATTTCTTATTACAAGATAATACTAAATCTAAGTATTTAAAAAAAATTATTTTAAGTAATTTAAAGTATAAAAGAGTATCTGGTGTTAGATTAGAAGCTGCTGGTAGATTAACTAGACGTTTTTCAGCTTCTAGATCTCAACGTAGAACTAAATATAAAGGAAATTTAGAAAATGTTTATTCTTCATTTAAAGGTTATCCTACACCAGTGTTAAGAGGAAATGATAAAGCTAATTTACAATATACTGTTATTAACTCAACTTCACGTGTTGGAGCTTTTGGTGTTAAAGGTTGAGTAAGTAGTACTTAATTTCTCTTTTCTTTTTACTTTACAATTATCTCTCCCTTATATTAATTAATAAAGATGATGAAATAGTCTGAACCGTTTTGAGAAAAATGGAAATAAAAGTATATTCAGCTTTAGGCTGAATCTTTTATGATAACATAAATTGAACAGGCTAATTTGCGCAAGAGAGTACAAATTGAGTGCGCGGTTTGGCACCTCGATGTCGGCTTAGCTCATCCTCATGCATGCAGAAATCATGAAGGGTTCGACTGTTCGTCGATTAAAGAGCTACATGAGCTGGGTTTAATACGTCGTGAGACAGTATGGTTTCTATCTTCTAGAGGAACATAAAGTAGATTAAAGATAGCCCCTTCGTACGAAAGGAGTTGGGTATATTGATCTCTGGTTTACCTGTTGTTTATGGTTTATATTATAATATATGTTATAATGATAATTAATACTTATACTAAGGTATTGTTACACTATTAGTAGTGTAGCCAGACAACATAGGCATGGCAGGAAAGCTACATCAGTTAAAGATAAGTGTTGAAAGCATCTAAACGCGAAGCAAACTTTATGATACTTTTATACGTAGTAGAACACTACGAGCATAATTGTTATCTTTTAACAATTAATAGGCTTTGGTTGTAAGAATGAAAACATTTTTAGATATAAAGTACTAATTTTTAAAAATAGTATACTAAATATTAATAAATATCATTATAATATTTTAGATATGTTACAATAAAGCCTTTTTAGCATAAAAGTAATGCAACCGTTTTGTAATCGGTAGAAGTGAGTTCGATACTCGCATAAGGCTATATATATTTTAGATATAATTTAAAGACCCAATGGTCAAGACTGGTTAAGACATAACATTTTCACTGTTAGTGCGGGAGTTCAAATCTCCCTTGGGTTACAAAAGATTATAATAAAAGAGATTAGCTCAGTTGGTAGAGCTGTCGCTTTACACGCGAAAGGTCAGGTGTTCAAATCACCTATCTCTTAAAGCGAATTAATGTAATAGTAACATATATGGCTCATGTCCATATTATTTAGGTGCAAATCCTAAGTTCGCTACCAAAGACTATAGCTTAATTGGTTAAAGCGAACCACTCATGATGGTTTGAGTAAATGTTCAAGTCATTTTAGTCTTATTTAATCCGAGTGCTGGAACTGGTAGACAGTCTTAACTTAAGCTTAAGTGGCGCAAGCCGTAAACGTTCGAATCGTTTCTTGGATATATTAGGGGTTATAGTTTAACTGGTAAAACGACGATTTTGCATATCGTTATTTCAGGATCGAGTCCTGATAACTCCATAACTATTAATATTGTTAATTATTAACGCTTGAGAAGCTCAATTGGTAGAGCGGATCATTGAAGCTGATTAGGTTGTAAGTTCAAATCTTATCTCGAGCAAACTTGGCTTATATGGCTACTTAAATTAATAGACATGGGTATGCTGAAATTGGTAAACAGGTTCCGCTTAGGACGGGATAGTTTTA
Source organism: Penicillium verrucosum (assembly GCF_028828655.1). Classification (NCBI taxonomy): domain Eukaryota; kingdom Fungi; phylum Ascomycota; class Eurotiomycetes; order Eurotiales; family Aspergillaceae; genus Penicillium; species Penicillium verrucosum. Next base: position 158,091 of record NW_026643217.1, on the reverse strand, counting down.
TACTTTGCAAGTTCAAGTCTTGTTACCCATATTTTTATATACATATAGTTTATGTTGTCGACTAATCGGTAAGTCATAAATTTTTGGTATTTACTATTGGGTGTTCGAGTCGCCCCAACATAAGACAAATTCTTATTTATTATCTATATTGTTTTAGCCAGGATAGTTTAATCGGTAGAACAATAATTTCATGAATTAAGAATGAGAATTCGAATTTCTCTCCCGGCTTTTTAACCTTAATAAAAGCTATATCAAATACATATCATATACAATTATATTGTAGTACATTTTCAAATCCGGCCTTGTAGTAATCTTACTATATCTTATTTTTCTAGTGAGACACATACGTTAACTTTTAGAATATACTATTATAATTTTATTACATTATGTAAGCCATTTAAATATTAAATTATAATAATTTTACCTAAAAAAAAAAAAATATTTATAATTTAATAATAAAAATAATATTAATAATAAAAATAATATTATTTATCAAAGTTTATTTTTTAAATTTTGGGCTATAGCTATAGGTTTTTTACTTTAAATATACTAAAAAAACAATTAAAACTATAAAAAAAATTTTGCTTATCGCCAAATCCTCTTTAAATAATAAAGATTTAAACAATCTTAACCTTAATACAAATATTTTACAAGGTTACTCTACAAAAATTCATACTGATACAGATAATATAGGTACTGTGTTAGATTTTAAACAACCTACAGAATGACAAGAAAGATGATTTTTATCATCAAATGCTAAAGATATAGGTACTTTATACTTAATGTTTGCATTATTTTCTGGTTTAGTTGGAACAGCGTTTTCAGTTTTAATCAGATTAGAGTTATCTGGTCCAGGTGTACAATATATATCAGACAATCAATTATATAATAGTATAATAACAGCGCATGCTATCTTGATGATTTTCTTCATGGTTATGCCTGCATTAATTGGAGGTTTTGGTAATTTCTTATTACCATTACTAGTTGGAGGTCCAGATATGGCATTTCCTAGATTAAATAATATAAGTTTTTGATTATTAGTTCCTAGTTTATTTTTATTTATATTCTCAGCTACTATAGAAAATGGAGCTGGTACAGGTTGAACATTATATCCACCATTATCAGGAATACAATCTCACAGTGGACCTAGTGTAGATTTAGCTATATTTGGTTTACATTTAAGTGGTATTAGTAGTATGTTAGGTGCTATGAATTTTATAACTACTATCTTAAATATGAGAAGTCCTGGTATACGTTTACACAAATTAGCTTTATTTGGATGAGCTGTTATTATTACAGCTGTGTTATTATTATTATCATTACCAGTGTTAGCTGGTGGTATTACTATGATCTTAACTGATAGAAACTTCAATACATCCTTTTTTGAAGTAGCTGGTGGTGGTGATCCTATTTTATTCCAACATTTATTCTGATTCTTTGGACATCCTGAAGTTTATATTTTAATTATACCAGGATTTGGTATTATTAGTACAGTTATTTCAGCAGCATCAAGTAAAAACGTATTTGGTTACTTAGGTATGGTTTACGCTATGATGTCTATTGGTGTATTAGGATTTATAGTTTGAAGTCATCACATGTATACTGTTGGTTTAGATGTTGATACTAGAGCTTACTTTACAGCTGCTACTTTAATTATTGCTGTACCTACAGGTATTAAAATATTTAGTTGATTAGCTACATGTTATGGTGGATCTTTACATTTAACACCTCCTATGCTTTTTGCATTAGGATTTGTTGTATTATTTACTATTGGTGGGTTAAGTGGTGTTGTATTAGCTAATGCTTCACTTGATGTAGCATTCCATGATACTTACTATGTTGTAGCTCATTTCCACTATGTTTTATCTATGGGTGCTGTATTTGCATTATTTAGTGGTTGATATTTTTGAATTCCTAAAATATTAGGTTTATCTTATGACCATTTTGCTGCTAAAGTTCATTTCTGAATCTTATTTGTTGGTGTTAATTTAACATTCTTCCCACAACATTTCTTAGGTTTACAAGGTATGCCTAGAAGAATTAGTGATTACCCTGATGCTTTCTATGGTTGAAATTTAATTAGTAGTATTGGTTCTATTGTTAGTGTTGTAGCTACATGATATTTCTTAACTATTATTTATAAACAACTTACAGAAGGTAAAGCTGTATCAAGATATCCTTGATTAACTCCACAATTATTCAGTGATACTTTCCAAGTATACTTTACTAGAAATAATAGTTCTTTAGAATGATGTTTAACTAGTCCACCTAAACCTCATGCTTTTGCTAGTTTACCTCTACAATCTTAATGTTTAGATATATATTATAATAATTTATATTATTATATATCATACATATATGATTTTAACAAACATGATATGGTATTAAAATACACTTACTTTTATCTATATATTTATATAGAATGTGTTCCATATATTTATTTAAATATAGAGAGTATGATTATAATATATATAATAACTTCAAAATTGATTATATATAAAATATATAAATCAATAAAGACATAACCTAACGTATGTCTATTAACATTAAAATTGATAAATAAATGCTACTTACACGTATCCCAATATAGATGTGAGTTATGTCTTAATTAGATCTTTAATATTAAATATTAATAATTTAATCTAAACTTACTTTAGATTTATTTTAGTATAAATATTTATTTAAATTAAAGATCTATTGGGGAGGTAGTAATAACTCAAAAAAAAAAAGGTAGATATAGTTCAAAGGTAGAACAGTTATCTGTGGCATAACATATCTTAGTTCGATTCTAGGTATCTACCCTAAATTAAACCATTCGGATGGTATTTAATATATGCAACCTTAAAAAAAGGTTGTAATCCAATAGTAGTCTCATTATATAAATTTTTTGCTAATGAGACACATATGTTAACTTTTACATAAAACTATTGATCTTTAAAATAAAAAAAAAAATATTAAACTAAAAATTTAATTTTCTCACATTAATAATAGTTATAGGTATAATCTTAAACATACTAAAAAAATAACACATATTAATACAATCCCATGATTTTTTGTAATAAAATAAAAATTACTGTAAGGAACAGTAAATGGACTATGTCTATAACAAATTCAGTTGTTTTCAAAAGAGAGGTGAACAGCCAATCTTTAAGTCCTAAGTCACCAACAATAACTCAACAAACTATTGATTTAAATATACCTAATATATCAACTAAATCTGATGATATGGAAGATACTGCTCTAAATTATATTAGTGATAACAATAGTACTAGTGAATTAACGGTACGTCTTAAAAGAAAATCATCTAATAGTTTATCTGATAGTGAAGATAATATTTTAACTAAAAAAGCTAAATTATCTCATGAAAATGATAATGATAATACATCTATTATTGATAGTATTGAATTATCTCATGATAATGATAATACATCTGTTATTGAATTAGACACTAGCGCACCGCGTGAAATTACTAATACTCAATTATCAGAAGTAGCTTCAAATACTACTGACTCTCTAGCAGAAACTGCAATTCAAATAGGGACTTTTATGAATAATTTAACTAGCTATCAAATAGCTCAACAGAATCATCAAAATGAAGCTTTTAGATTAATAGATGATATAGAAACAGCTCTTACTTTATTTGATGATTATAGTGGAGGTCTAACAGCTCAAGTTAAAGAAGTAGAACAGAGTATATATGCTAACAATCAAAATATTTTTAATAATGACTATATAAATGAGTTAGAGGTTAATGAAGAGTTACCTCTATTAGGTGATAATAATAGTGTAAATACACCTTCTGACTCTTGAGATAATAATTCTGAGCAAAATAATATAAATGATACTTTTGAGCCTAAGATTTATGATGAAGATGAGCAAAATGATTGAGACAATAATTCTGAATTAAATAATTTAGATAATGACCCTAATAATTTAAATAATAATTTCGAGCCTAATATTTTAGATAATAATTTTAGACCTGATATTGTTGATGATAATTTTAGGGCAGATATTTTTGATTCTCTAGAAGATGATTTGGATAGAACATCAGATGGTAGCTCTATATTTAATGAGATTATAGAAGATATAGGTATGGAGCCTTTAGATAATGGATCATCAATTAATGAAGTTGTATATAGTGATCAAATCCGTGCTGATGATATCGTATTTAATAATTACCATATACATATGAGTGGTGTAGATAATATCGATTACCGTATGGTTTATTACGATATACTAGAAAGTTTGAAGAATTTAGAACAACTAAAAGTTGAACACCAAGCGCTGGAAGCATCAGAAAAAGCTCTCTTACCTCTAGTTAATGGGGTGTTAGATATTCAACATGAGGTTGTAAAAGAACAAATCTCTAGTATATTAGAGACGTTCAGTCATCTTCTGTAAATAAAAACTATATAAAATATTTAACTGTAAATAACTATATGTAAACATAATTTAATTCATGACTATGTTACAAGCAGCTAAAATTATAGGTACTGGTATGGCCACAACAGGATTAATAGGAGCAGGAATAGGTATTGGTTTAGTTTTTGGTGCATTAATATTAGGTGTAGCAAGAAATCCTTCTTTAAGAGGACCATTATTTTCATATGCTATATTAGGTTTTGCATTTGCAGAAGCAACAGGATTGTTTGCTTTGATGATGGCTTTTTTATTACTATATGTAGCTTAATTTTTAATATATATATTAATGTCAATCTTATATATATATTTTTTTTTAATTTAATAATAAGTTTTATTATTAATTTTAATTTAAACCTCTGTAAGAAAATATTAATATAAAACTTATATCTTATAAAAATTTAAACCTTTAAATATGACAACAACAACTTTTTTTTATTTTTAATTCCAGTATTAGGTATAATATTGTTATTAGTTAATTTAATACTTTCACCACATAATCCTTATCAAGAAAAGGATAGTGCTTTTGAATGTGGTTTTCATTCTTTTTTAGGACAAAATAGAACACAATTTAGTATTTCTTTTTTTATATTTGCTTTATTATTTTTATTATTTGATTTAGAAATTTTATTAATATATCCTTATGTTGTTAGTGCTTATACTAATGGTATTTATGGTTTATTAATAATGATAGTATTTTTTCTAGTATTAACTTTAGGTTTTGCCTTTGAATTAGGTAAAAATGCTTTAAAAATAGAAAGTAGACAAATATTTAATTTTAATATAAAATCTTGAAATGGTTATTCTTTAATATATAAGTAAATTATATATTAATAATATTTTACTTATTATTAAATTAATAAAAAAATATAGATATAAATAGGGTTAGTAACTTAATTGGTAAAGGGTTTTCTTGTCAAGAAAATAGATGCCGGATCGAAGCCGGTCTAACTCGTATATGTATATAAGATTACATAAAGTTTACATGAATTAGTACGATAAATTATAACTAAAATAAAATAAAAATAATGTTTTTTCATAATTATATTTCTAAATTACAATTAGATGCTCCAACTCCTTGGGGTTTATTTTTTCAAGATAGTGCATCACCTCAAATGGAAGGTATTGAAGAGTTACATAATAATATAATGTTTTATTTAGCTGTTATATTATTTACTGTAACATGAATGATAATTTCAATTATAAGAAATTTTTTAGCCAATAAATCACCTATTGCACATAAATTTATGAATCATGGTACTTTGATAGAGTTAATTTGAACAATATCACCAGCATTTATATTAATATTAATAGCATTTCCATCATTTAAATTATTATATTTAATGGATGAAGTTATGGATCCTTCATTAGTTGTTTATGCTGAAGGTCATCAATGATATTGAAGTTACCAATATCCTGATTTTACTAATGTAGATGATGAATTTATAGAATTTGATTCTTATATAGTACCAGAAAGTGATTTAGAACAAGGTCAATTTAGAATGTTAGAAGTTGATAATAGAGTAATTATTCCTGAATTAACTCACACTAGAATTGTTATATCAGCTGCTGATGTTATACATTCTTATGCTTGCCCTTCTTTAGGTATTAAAGCAGATGCTTACCCAGGTAGATTAAATCAAGCTTCTGTTTACATAAACCGTCCTGGTACTTTCTTTGGACAATGTTCAGAGATATGTGGGATTTTACATAGCTCAATGCCTATAGCTATACAGTCAGTTTCAATAAGAGATTTCTTGTTATGATTAAGAGATCAAATGGAAAGTTAGAAATATAAATATGAAAAAATAATTTTTTTTATGCAAAATAAAAATATGAAAAGCATGACAACAAAATTAAATAGATACAGCCTTACATCTCTAACAAAAATATACTTAGAATTATATCTAAATCCTAAACTAGGTGAAAGATTATATTCTATCTATAGAATAATATTAATAGTATTATCTGTATATAGTTTCACACATAATAATCCTATTTTTATATTAGAATTATTAGATAATATTAATAATAATTATTTAAATCAATTACATGAGGATTCCTTTATAAATATTAAGGATAATAAGTTTAAACATTCTAACGCAAGTGGAGGTCAAGGGTCTAGTGGTGATAATGGTCCACCTGGACCTAATCCTAACCCATCTTCAGGTAAAGAACCTATGTATGAAGTTGAAAATTCAAGGCAACGGGAAGAAAAAGGTAAAAGACGGAGAGAAGAATCTACTTATAACCTTACTACTGGGCAACCAGTAGTGTTAGTTAGTTCTTCTTATGAACCTGCTATTGGGGAACATCAACCTAAAAGACGTTACAAAGGACCATTAACTGGGATTGTACATAATATGCAATATTACTATGATCATACATTAAAATGTCGTATTACACCTGAACTTACGCATTTTAACCCTGGTTGAAAAATAGCAGGTAAAGACCCAATACATATATATAAATATAGGAATATAAAGTATACTCATGATTTAAGCTCTTCAGATCGTTCTGAACATTTTTGTAGAGTAGAATATCCTGATGGTTCTACATGTACTATATACGATATAGCTACAATGGCAGCCCATATAGCATACCATAAAGAACATTATGCTTAAATTTACGTATTTATATATTAAACTTACAAATAAAAGGAATCTTTATTAAATTATTTTATTTATATAGAGATGTAATTCAAAAATAAGTAATTTACTTCTATAATATATATATACTATTATTAGTTGTAAATTACTTATAAAATATGTTAATTCAATGGTAGAATATCGTGCTACGGACACGTAAATATAAGTTCAAGTCTTATACATATTTATATAATATTAATTAATATTTGTAATAATTATATTTATATATGTAGTATAGATAAATCAAATAAAATTTTATATAAGTATAATGAATTTTTCAATATTTTTATTTGTCATAGGGATATTAGGATTTGTATTAAATAGAAAAAACATTATATTAATGTTAATTTCTATAGAGATAATGTTATTATCTGCAACATTTTTAATATTAATCAGTTCACTTAGTTTTGATGATATATTAGGACAAACTTTTGCTGTATATATTTTAACAATAGCAGGAGCTGAATCTGCAATAGGTTTAGGAATATTAGTAGCATATTATAGATTAAGAGGTAGTATAACAATACAATATAAATAAATGTATTTAACATTGATAATTTTACCATTATTAGGTTCAATAGTATCAGGTTTCTTTGGTAGAAAAATAGGTATAACAGGATCACATATAATAACATGTGGTTCAGTAATAACTACAACATTATTAGCTATAATAGCTTTTTTTGAAGTAGGTTTTAATAATATACCAGTAACAATAAATATAGCTAGATGAGTAGATGTAGAATCATTATATGTATTATGAAACTTTAGATTTGATTCATTAACTGTATCTATGTTAATACCAGTATTAATAGTATCTAGTTTAGTACACATATATTCTATAAGTTACATGAGTCATGATCCACATAATCAAAGATTTTTTAGTTACTTAAGTTTATTCACTTTTATGATGATTATACTAGTAACAGGAAATAATTATTTAATTATGTTTGTAGGTTGAGAAGGTGTAGGTGTTTGTTCATATCTTTTAGTAAATTTCTGATTTACTAGAATAGCAGCAAATCAAAGCTCTTTATCAGCTTTATTAACTAATAGAGTAGGTGATTGTTTATTAACTGTAGGTATGTTTACAATAATATGATCTTTTGGTAATTTAGATTATAGTACAGTATTTGCATTAGCACCTTACTATAATGAAACTATAATCACATTAGTAGGAATATGTTTATTAATAGGTGCAACAGCTAAAAGTTCTCAAGTAGGTTTACATATTTGATTACCTCAAGCTATGGAAGGTCCTACACCTGTTTCTGCTTTAATTCACGCTGCTACTATGGTTACTGCTGGAGTTTATTTATTAATGAGATCTTCACCTTTAATTGAATATAGTTCAACTGTTTTGGTTTTATGTTTATGATTAGGTGCTATTACTACAGTATTTAGTTCTTTAATAGGTTTATTCCAACAAGATATTAAAAAAGTTATTGCCTATTCAACTATGAGTCAATTAGGTATGATGGTTATAGCTATAGGTTTATCTAGTTATAATTTAGCTTTATTCCATTTAGTTAATCACGCTTTTTATAAAGCATTATTATTCTTAGGTGCTGGATCAGTTATACACGCAGTAGCTGATAACCAAGATTTTAGAAAATATGGTGGTTTAAGAGAGTTTTTACCTTTAACATATTCAGTTATGTTAATAGCTTCATTAAGTTTAGTAGCTGTACCTTTCATGACTGGATTCTATTCTAAAGATTTTATTCTAGAATCTTCTTATGGACAATTCTACCTATCAGGTACTATAGTTTATTTTGTAGCTACTATAGGTGCTATGTTTACTACACTTTATTCAGCTAAGGTTTTATATTTAACTTTCTTAGCTAATCCTAATGGACCTTTATCTAGTTATAAACATGCTCATGAAGGTGATATTTTCTTAACTTTACCTTTAATTATCTTATCTATTTTTTCTATATTCTTTGGTTATTTAACTAAAGATATATTTATAGGTTTAGGTACTGGTTTCTTTGTAGATAATAGTTTATTTATTCATCCTAGTCATGAAATTATGTTAGATACAGAATTTGCTGTACCTACATTCTTTAAATTATTACCATTTATATTTACAGTTTGTTTAAGTATTATTTCTGTTTTATTTTCTGAATTCTTACCTAAATTACTTATTAACTTTAAATTCTCAAGATTTGGTTATAATATCTTTAGTTTCTTTAATCAAAGATTTTATATAGAATTATTCTATAATAAATATATTGTAGAAGGTGTTCTTAAATTAGGTGGTCAAACTACTAAAAGTTTAGATAAAGGTTCAGTTGAATTCTTAGGACCTTATGGTTTAGAAAAAGGATTATTATCTTTAAGTAATAGTTTAGGTAAATTAAGTACTGGTGTAATTACTACTTATGCTTTATATGTATTAATAGGTTTAATGTTCTACATATCATTAATATATTTCTCTTATAATGATAATAATTTATTTATATTAGTTATATTTACTTTATTTGCATTATTAAATAATAATTTAACATCAACTAAATAATAATTTAACATTTAATTAATAATATAAAGTTATCATTTACTTAATAATAAGTTATCATTTACTTAATAATAAGTTATCATTTATTTAATAATAACTTATTATTTTTTTTTATAATAGATATATCTAAATATCTATTATTTATTTTATTTAATTTAAATTTATTTATATTTTTTATTCAGATATGCTTTTATCTTCAATCTTCTGTTTAATATTATCTAATGCATTGTCTTTTAGACGTGATACAGCTATTCTTTATTCAAGAATAGGTATTATAATATTATTTTACTGTATTTATTTATGTTATAATAATTTATTTATAACATATTTAGATAATGGTATAGGGTTGTTTGGTGGTTTATTTTATACATCACCTATAACACAAACATTTCATATATTAATATTTATTATTACATTATTAATACTGAATTTAACTGGTTTTTATCCAAGAAAACTTCTATCTAGTAATTACTTAAGTTTATCTAAATTATTATTTACAAAATTACAATTTGTTAAAAACATTGCTGTATCTAATATAATTTTAAAAAAAGGAGAACAATATACAATATTAGAATATACATTAATGTTATTATTTATTGTAATAGGTAGTTTATTATTAATATCTAGTAGTGATTTTGTATCTATATTCTTATCTATAGAATTACAAAGTTATGGTTTATATTTATTATGTACTATGTATAGAAATTCTGAATCAGCTACATCTGCTGGTTTAACTTATTTTTTATTAGGTGGATTAGCATCTTGTTTTATATTATTAGGTATAGCTTTAATATATGCAAATTTAGGTGTAACATATTTAGATAGTTTCTATGTTATAAATAATTTAGCAGGTGTATTAGATCAACAACAAATTACTACTTATATACCTTATTGCTTATTATTAATAACTATAGGATTATTATTTAAAATATCAGCTGCACCATTCCATTTTTGATCACCTGATGTTTATGATGCAATACCTACTATAGTTACTACTTTTGTAGCTATAATAGCTAAAATTTCTATATTAACTTTATTATTACAATTAGTTCATTATACAAATAGTATATATATTACTACACAATATACTTGAACTACTAGTTTATTAATAAGTTCATTATTATCTTTAATAATTGGTACTGTATTAGGTTTAACACAATTTAGAATTAAAAGATTATTTGCTTATAGTACTATATCTCATTTAGGTTTTATGTTATTAGCATTAACTATTAATAGTGTTGAATCTATACAATCATTTATTTTCTATTTAGCTCAATATAGTTTATCTAATTTAAATGCATTTATTTTATTAATAGCTATAGGTTATAGCTTATATGCTTATAATGATAAAAATATTAATCATAATAATTTAATAGATAAAAATAATTCACCTATACAACTTATAAGTCAGCTTAAAGGATATTTCCATATTAATAGTTTCTTAGCTTTAAGTTTAACTATTACTTTATTCTCATTTGCTGGTATTCCACCTTTAATGGGATTCTTTGCTAAACAGATGGTATTTTCTGCAGCTTTACAAGAAGGATTTATATTTTTAACTCTTATAGGTGTATTAACTAGTGTTATAAGTGCTGTATATTATTTATTTATAGTAAAAACTATGTTCTTTGATGGACATTGTTATACTTATTTTAGTAGCTTAAAAGATTTAAGAATACCTGCTCTTATTTTACAAAAAAATAAAGTAGTTAATAAAATATATTTTAATTCTAATTTTGCTTTATCTAGTTCTTTATCTATAACTATTTCTATTTTAACATTAATTATACTTTTATTTATGTTTATGCCTAATGAAACATTGCATTTATCTAATTTATTAGCTATTGTATTATTTATTCCTGTTAATATTTAAAATATTTATTAATTGAACTAACTTACATATATTAATATAAATATTATATCCACAATATATATATTAATATAGAGTATAAATATATAATTACAATATATATATATAGATCCATAATTACATTTATTAAGAATAGAAATTGTAATTTCTTTTCCGGCTGCATAGCAGTTTTTAATTGAACAAACCCATATATAAATATATATATTTATATTATAATATAGCAAAATAAAACATAAAATAGAACAATAACAATAAATATATAATAAAAATATGAGAATTCTTAAAAATCATCCTTTATTAAGATTAGTAAATTCTTACTTAATCGACGCACCTACACCAGCTAATATAAGTTATTTATGAAACTTTGGTTCATTATTAGCAATATGTTTAATAATACAAATTGTAACAGGAGTTACATTAGCTATGCATTACACACCTAGTGTAGCTGAAGCATTTAATTCTGTTGAACACATTATGAGAGATGTTAACAATGGTTGATTAATACGTTATTTACACGCTAATACAGCTTCAGCTTTCTTCTTTTTAGTATACCTACACATAGGTAGAGGTTTATACTATGGATCTTATAAATCACCAAGAACATTAACATGAATTATAGGTACAGTAATCCTTATAATAATGATGGCTACAGCTTTTTTAGGTTACGTATTACCATACGGTCAAATGAGTTTATGAGGAGCAACTGTTATTACTAACTTAATGAGTGCTATACCTTGAATAGGTCAAGATATAGTTGAATTTATATGAGGTGGTTTTTCAGTTAATAATGCTACATTAAATAGATTTTTTGCATTACACTTCTTATTACCTTTCGTATTAGCTGCATTAGTATTAATGCACTTAATAGCTTACCACGATGTAGTAGGATCAGGTAATCCTTTAGGTATCTCAGCTAATTATGACAGATTACCTTTCGCTCCTTACTTCTTATTTAAAGATTTAGTTACTATATTCTTATTCTTTATAGTTTTATCTATATTTGTTTTCTTTATGCCTAATGCATTAGGAGATAGTGAAAATTATGTTGTGGCTAATCCTATGCAAACTCCACCTGCTATTGTACCAGAATGATATTTATTACCTTTCTATGCAATATTAAGATCTATACCTAATAAATTATTAGGTGTTATAGCTATGTTTGCTGCTATTTTAGCTTTAATGGCAATGCCATTAACAGATTTATCTAAATTAAGAGGAGTACAATTTAGACCTTTAAGTAAAATTGCATTCTTTATATTTGTAGCTAATTTCTTAGTATTAATGCAAATAGGTGCAAAACACGTTGAAACTCCATTTATTGAAGTAGGACAAATATCTACTGTGTTATATTTTGCACACTTCTTTATTATAGTACCTGTAGTAAGTATTATAGAAAATAGTTTAGTAGAGTTAGCTACTAAAAAATAATTAGTATATAATAATATTATTATACCTATTATATATAATTAATATTTATAAATTAAAGGAGTTTGAGTAGAAGGTTCTGCGTTTCGATTGCAAATCGAAATAAAGGGATTCGAGTTCCCCGAACTCCTTAGATAGCTATGTTTAGATTTAGACTATACTATTAGTTTATATATAATATTAACCTATATATTTAGTTAAAATATTAGATATATATATATTATATATATATTAAACATAAAAAGTTTCAATGTATAATATTGAGTATATTTATTAAATATTTATATATATAGAATAAAAACTGCAGGTTGTTAATTACAATTAATATTAATATAAATATAAATATTCTATTGATATATATTGTTATAATAAATAATTAATAAATAAATGATAAGTATAATTTCTATTATTGAAGGGCTATTATTAATAGTACCTGCTTTACTTTCAGTTGCATTTGTAACTATAGCCGAACGTAAAACTATGGCTTCTATGCAAAGAAGATTAGGTCCTAATGCAGTAGGTTATTATGGTTTACTACAAGCATTTGCTGATGCTTTAAAATTATTATTAAAGAGTATGTAGCTCCTACACAAGCTAATATTATATTATTTTTTATAGGACCTATGATAACTTTAATCTTTTCTTTATTAGGTTATTTAGTTGTACCATTTGATAGTGGAATTTTTGTATCTGATTATAGTTTAGGTATGCTTTATATGTTAGCTGTATCATCTTTAGCTACATATGGTATATTATTAGCAGGTTGATCTGCTAATTCTAAATATGCTTTTTTAGGTTCATTAAGAAGTACAGCTCAGTTAATTAGTTATGAGTTAATATTAAGTTCTGTAATTATATTAATTATCTTATTAACTGGTAATTTAAATATTATTACTATTGTAGAATCACAAAGAATAGTTGATTTCATATTACCATTATTTCCTTTATTTATTATATTTTTTATAGGTTCTATAGCAGAAACTAATAGAGCTCCTTTTGATTTAGCTGAAGCTGAATCAGAACTTGTTAGTGGTTTTATGACAGAACATTCAGCTAGTGTATTTGTATTTTTTTTCTTAGCTGAATATGCTAGTATTATATTAATTTGTGTTTTAAATAGTATTTTATTTTTTGGTGGTTATTTATGTATTATACCTGTTGAATTTATAATAGATATATTATATAATATATTTGGTATAAATAGTTCTATATTACAAGATATTTTTGTTAATATTTCTTCATCTCCTTTAAATTTAGCTTTTAAAACTGCTTTATTTATATTTGTATTTATTTGAGTTAGAGCATCTTTTCCTAGAATTCGTTTTGATCAATTAATGTCAGTTTGTTGAACTGTATTATTACCTTTAATTATAGCATATGTTGTTTTAATACCTTGTGTTGTATTTGGTTTAGATGCTTTACCTACAAGTTTAATACTTTAATTTAATATTTATTATTAATTTAGCTTACTTTTAGTAATTTATATTTAATTATATAATCATATATAAATTTATTATGTAACTTATAAATTACAATATAGTATGTATGTATGTATTATAATAAAATAATAATTAATTATAATATAGTATTAACTGATATATACTTAAGCTTTATAGCATATATAAGGTGTAACAAAAACAAATTAATGTTTTTTTAGCAGAAAGTATATATATATTAAAAATTAAATATGTCCTTATTATTATTATTAATTCCATTAATAGGTATAAGTCTTGTAACTATAGAGACTAATTATGGTTTAACTTTAGTAAATAATATTAAGATAAAATCTATAGCCTTAACTACAACAATAATAAATTTAATTGTATCATTGATAATGTTTATACTTTTTGATTTTAGTAGTAAACAATTTCAGTTTATTGAAGAACATTATCAAGTAAGTTATTTTGATGTATATTTAGGTGTGGATGGTTTATCTATATATTTTATATTATTAACTACTATAATAATGCCTGTAGCTATTTTATCTAATTGAAATTCAATACAATCTCAAAATGTTTTATCATTTGTAGTAATTATGTTATTATTAGAAACATTATTATTAGCTGTATTCTTAGTTTTAGATGTATTATTATTCTATATCTTTTTTGAAAGTATATTACCTCCTTTATTTTTATTAATTGGATTATTTGGTTCAAGTAATAAAGTAAGAGCTAGTTTCTATTTATTTTTATACACTTTATTAGGATCATTGTTTATGTTATTATCTATAATAGTTATGTCTTCTATTATGGGTACTACTGATTTTGATGCATTATCTAAAGCAAACTTTAGTTATGTAACTCAATTATTTTTATTTTATGGTATATTTATAGCTTTTGCTGTAAAAACACCAGTTATTTTTTTAAATACTTGATTACTAAAAGCTCACGTTGAATCACCATTATCTGGTAGTATTATATTAGCAGGTATAGTTTTAAAATTAAGTTTATATGGTATATTTAGATTAATGTTACCTTTATTACCTAAAGCTTCTTTAAACTTTACATATATAATTTATGTTATAGGTGTTATAACTATAATCTATGCTAGTTTTAGTACATTAAGAACTATAGATATTAAAGAATTAATTGCTTACTCTTCTGTATCTCACGCAGCTGTATATTTAATAGGTGCGTTTAGTAATACAATACAAGGTATAGAAGGTGCAATAGTTTTAGGTTTAGCTCACGGTTTTGTATCACCAGCATTATTTATTTGTGCTGGAGGTATTTTATACGATAGATCTTCTACTAGATTAATTACATATTATAGAGGTATGGCTCAAATTATGCCTATATTCTCTATATTATTCTTTATATTATGTTTAGGTAATAGTGGTACACCTTTAACTTTTAATTTTATAGGTGAATTTATGTCATTATATGGTGCATTTGAAAGAATGCCTATATTAGGTATACTAGCTAGTACTTCTATTGTATTATCTGCAGCTTATACTATATTTATGTATAATAGAATAGCTTTTGGTGGTTCTTATTCTGTATATTTTGTAGAAAATATAGGTGATGTTACTAGAAGAGAGTTTATATTATTATTAGTATTTGTAATATTTACAGTATTATTTGGTATATATCCTGCTCCTATATTAGATGGTTTACATTACTCTGTTTCTTCTTTAATTTATAATATAAATTAATATAATAAATATAATTTATTTATTTTAATAACATTTATTGTTTTGTTTTATTATAATCAATAACTATGTTTATTTATCTTCTTACTAGCTCAATGGCAGAGCCGAATACTTCTAATATTTTGATCCAAGTTCGACCCTTGGGTAAGAATTGTAATAATATTATTATTAATATTATTATTTTAGCCTTTATAGCTCAATGGTAGAGCGAGATACTGTTAATATTTTGATAGATGTTCGATTCATCTTAAGGGCTTATTTTTACTTTACCTTATAATCTAAAAAAAAAGTCAAGATATATTAAGAAAATATCCATATAATAGATAAAATACAAATATATGCCACAATTAGTACCATTCTTTTTTGTAAATCAAGTAGTATTTACTTTTGTTATATTAACAGTATTAATATATACATTTACTAAATTCATATTACCTAGATTTGTACGTACTTTTATTTCACGTATTTACATAAATAAATTATAATTATATAAATTAGTAGTTGTATTTTATATATAACTAAAACATAATAATTTTTTATTATTATATATATCTCTATCTTAATAGAGTTTCATTAGGTAATGAAAATAATAAGTTAATATTTATATATATCTTATAAATAAACAATAATATGCGTCATTTAGATTTTGTATTAAGTCCATTAGACCAATTTGAAGTAAGAGATTTATTTTCTCTTAACGCTAACTTATTAGGTAATTTACACTTATCATTAACTAATATAGGTTTATACTTATCAATTAGTATCTTTTTAATTTTAACATATAGCTTATTAGCTACAAATAATAATAAAATAATACCTAATAACTGATCAATAAGTCAAGAAAGTATTTATGCTACAGTACACGGTATAGTAGTAAACCAAATTAATCCTAATAAAGGACAAATGTTCTTTCCATTAATGTATGTATTATTCATATTTATTTTAGTAAATAATTTAATAGGATTAGTACCATATAGTTTTGCATCTACATCTCACTTTATATTAACATTCTCTATTAGTTTTACTGTTGTTTTAGGTGCTACTATATTAGGTTTCCAAAGACATGGGTTAAAATTCTTCTCATTATTTGTACCTTCAGGTTGTCCTTTACCTTTATTACCTTTATTAGTTTTAATTGAATTTATTTCATATTTATCTAGAAATGTTTCATTAGGATTAAGATTAGCTGCTAACATATTAAGTGGTCATATGCTTTTAAGTATTTTAAGTGGATTCACATATAATATTATGACTAGTGGTGTAATATTCTTCATATTAGGTTTAATACCTTTAGCATTTATTATTGCATTCTCTGGTTTAGAATTAGCTATAGCATTTATTCAAGCTCAAGTTTTTGTAGTTTTAGCTTGTTCATATATTAAAGATGGTTTAGATTTACATTAATATTATAGTATATTTATAGTATATCTAAATATATATATTATATCTAAATATAAACAATTTATATTATTATAGTTTTAGATTATAATAATTTTTTAAAGATATAAAAATTTTATGTAAATAGGAAAGTCCAATACTTATTAGGCATATACACTTGAATATATTTATTCAATAATTATAAAAATATAAGGATATTAACAGAAACTAAAATTATATAAAATACTTATAAGTAATAATAAAATAATAGCGAACAAGAATCCTATGTTAAGTTTTTATTTAGAATTATTAAAATTAAACAGAAACTGGCTTAATTATATCTTTAAATAATAACATTAAAATTGATAATTTTATAGTTATATATAAAACAATATAGATGTGATGTATGCATCAAAAATAAAATAGAGAGTTTGATGATGGCTCTAACTGAACACTGTCCAAGTACTTGACACATGCTAATCGTACGACTAATTATTTAATATTATTATATAATAGTTAAATTAAGTAGTAGTGGTGTACAGGTGAGTAAAAGATAAATTGGCTACCTTAAAGTAAGGGAAAAAATCCCTTATAACCAAAGGTTTAATTACCGCTTTAAGATGATAATTTTTATCTCGGTGAGTAGTAGCAAAGGTAATGACTTTACTAGCAATAAACCGTAGTCGTAACTGGAAAGTTGATCGACCACATTGGGTCTGAAAAAAACCCAATGCTTTTATGTACAGCAGTGAGGAATATTGGTCAATGGCCGAAAGGCTGAACCAGTAACTTGGAAGAATGATAATGTTAACTTTGTATCGGTGCATTCGCGATTAACTCGCATAAAATTCTAAATAGATTAGATATAATGACATAATCTATTTATAAGTCTTGACCAAACTACGTGCCAGCAGTCGCGGTAATACGTAGGAGGCTAGTGTTAGTTATCTTTATTGGGTTTAAAGGGTAAGTAGACGGTAAATTAAACTCTAAACGAGTACTTTTTTACTAGAGTTATATGAGAGAAGGAAGAATTTCTGGAGTAGAGATAAAATTTGATGATACCAGGAGGACTGTCAACGGCGAAGGCGTCCTTCTATGTAATAACTGACGTTGAGAGACGAAGGCTTGGGTAGCAAACAGGATTAGATACCCTAATAGTCCAAGCAGACAATGATGAATGTCATACATTAGATATATATTTAATGTATAAACGAAAGTGTAAGCATTCCACCTCAAGAGTACTATGGCAACATATAAACTGAAATCATTAGACCGTTTCTAAAACCAGTAGTGAAGTATGTTATTTAATTCGATGATCCGCGAAAAACCTTACCACAGCTTGTATAGCAGATTATAAAAAATTGTTACAAGCGCTGCATGGCTGTCTTTAGTTAATGTCGTGAGATTTGGTTAATTCCTTTAATTAACGAAAACCCTCACTTTATTTGTTTATATAAAGTGGTTCGCTACTACATCGGACCAGATAAAAGGGATTAAGACAAGTCATTATGGCCTTAATGCTGTGGGCTATAGACGTGCCACATACGCCTTTACAACGGGATGCGATATTGTGAAATGGAGCTAATCCCCAAAAAAGGAAATAATATGGATTGTAGTCTGTAACTCGACTACATGAAAAAGGAATTACTAGTAATCGTGAATCACCAACGTCACGGTGAATTTTATCTTAGTTAGGTACTAACCACTCGTCAGGCGCTGAAAAAAGAAGATGCAGTAAGTTTGATTTTTTCTGTGTAAAATTATATATATTTATGATATATAAATATGCAGGATAGTTTTCGTATGCAAAACTTTGATTGGTGTTAAGTCGAAATAAGGTTCGTGTAATGGAAATTGCACGGGGAGTATAAAATTTACAAAAAAAATAATAGTATATATATTATCAAATCAAAATATAGGTATATAATAAATTGGTTCAATTCCAGTTAAAGATTAAATATATATATATATATTGGACAGGGAGGTCCCGTAAGCTGGTTAACGGGTTGAGCTGTAAACTCAATAGCTATAAGCTATCGAAGGTTCGATTCCTTTTCTCCCTAATTAGATCTTTATCTAATCCTATCTAGACATTTATTATTATTTGTATAATATGTTAATAGATTTAGTTTTTTTATTATGAATAATATATTTTTATTAAATGATTCTATTACTAATGGATTTAGAATAGAATTTGTAGATATTATTTATTTAGTATCTATTTTATTAGGTATACTTACTATAAGTAGTAGAAATCCTGTAGTATCTGTTTTATTTTTAATAGGTTTGTTTGTTAATGTTGCAGGTTTATTAATTTTAGTTGGATATAATTTTATAGGATTAGCTTATATATTAGTTTATGTAGGTGCTGTTTCTATTTTATTTTTATTTATTTTAATGTTAATTAACATTAGAGTTTCTGAATTATTTAATGATACTAATAATGATTTACCTTTAGCTGGTTTAACTATTATTATTTTTTATTATATAATGGCACAAGTATTACCTCTAAATTTTACAGAAAATAGTATTGTTTCTTATTTATCTAATTCATACTCTGATATATATAATGTAGAATTAGATAATGAATTGTTTAATATAGTTGATTTAAAACAACAAATTGGTTATGCAAGTAGTAAAGGTTGAGATAATTCACTAATAGAACCTACACATATAGCTAGTATAGGTAATATTATGTATACTAGTTATTCTATGTGATTAATTGTTACTTCTATTATTTTACTATTAGGTATGGTAGGTGCTATAGTTATCACAATAAAACAAAAATAGAAAGATAAAGCTTAAACAATTAATTATTATATTAAAATATGATATATAAATCAAAAAGTAATTTTCAAAATCATCCTTTCCATTTAGTATCTCCGTCACCTTGACCATTGTTTACTAGTTTGTCATTATTTATATTAACAACAACTACAGTTTTATTTATGCATGGATTCCAAGGATTCCAATATTTAGTAGTTTTAGCTGTATTTAACGTTATTTACGTTATGGCTTTATGATTTAGAGATGTAATTTCAGAAGGTACTTATTTAGGTAATCATACTAATGCTGTACAAAAAGGATTAAACTTAGGTGTAGGTTTATTTATTATATCTGAAGTTTTCTTCTTCTTAGCTATATTCTGAGCATTCTTTCATAGTGCAGTATCACCTAGTGTTGAATTAGGTGCACAATGACCTCCATTAGGTATACAAGCTGTTAATCCTTTTGAATTACCATTATTAAACACTATATTATTATTATCTTCAGGTGTGACAATTACATATGCTCACCATTCTTTAATACAAGGTAATAGAAAAGGTGCTTTATATGGTACAGCTGTAACAATTACATTAGCTGTAATATTTACTTTCTTCCAAGGTGTTGAATATTCAGTATCTTCTTTCACTATTTCTGATAGTGTTTATGGTTCATGTTTCTACTTTGGTACTGGTTTCCACGGTATACACGTTATTATTGGAACAGCTTTCTTAGCTGTAGGATTATGACGTTTAGCTGCATACCATTTAACAGATCACCATCACCTTGGTTACGAATCAGGTATATTATACTGACATTTTGTAGACGTAGTATGATTATTCTTATATATTTCTGTATACTACTGAGGTTATTAGAAATAAATATATTTAAATATCTATTTATTATACCTAAGGTATAATATCTAAATATAGATAAATAATAAGATATATTTGTTTTACCTGTTATTTTACAACATAAATTATATATTTATTAATTGTGCATTAAATGTATGGATATAACCATAGTCTAAAATTAGATTACTAAGGAAAATTAAGTAATTAATAATGAGTACAGGTTAAGGTACATGCTTTAGATATTTAAATGAGTTAACAATAGATGCTAATGATCATAGTAAATCTATTCTTTAGAGACTAATGATCATAGTAAATCTATTCTTTAGAGACTTTAGTTTAATGGTAAAACATGTGACTTTTAATCATTATAATATGGGTTCAAATCCCATAGGTCTTAATAGATTACTATAATCTTAGTTAAAATTCCGAAAATGACTATAAGTTAATGGTAGACTGCTTATTTACCATATAAGATGTGCTGATTCGAATTCAGCTAGTCATAATAAGTAAATAATTTAAATATTAAAATTGTCATAATGGCTATAAGTTAATGGTAGACTGTTTACCTTCCAAGTAAAGTGTGCTGATTCGAATTCAGCTAGCCATATATAGGGTTAGTAACTTAATTGGTAAAGGGTTTTCTTGTCGAGAAAATAGATGCCGGATCAAAACCGGTCTAATTCGTATATGTATATAAATTAAAGGAAAAGTTGCTATTGGTAGGGTAAGATATTTGCTAAATATTGTGTTTTAACACTTAGATGTTCGATTCATCTTTTTTCCGAAGAGCATAGTTTAATAGGTAAAACTGTAAGCTTCAACCTTATATTTCTTAGTTCAAATCTAAGTGCTCTTGAATATATTATAGGTTCTTTAACTTAACTGGTAAAGTGTATTCTTGATAAGGATATGTTCAGTGTTCGAGTCACTGAAGAATCAAAAAAAAAAAGAGAGTTTGCTGAGTGGTTTAAGGCGGCTAGCTTGAGTCTAGCTAAAGATATAAACTTTCATATGTTCGAATCATATACTCTCTGATACTTATAATGTATCTAAAAAATTAATTAAATAAAATTGCGTATAATAATGTATTAACATGTTATTATATATATATAATAAAATTAAACTAATGTAAATACATTATAGGTCTTACAGGTTAGTGTCCGATGGTTGGTCGCTTCATTTGGGTTGGAGATTGTTTATGTTCGAATCATAATAACCTGATAACTAAAAAAAGTCTAATAATATGGCTCAATAAAGATGATATGTACCATATACATCTTGATAAATCAAGACAAGTATATAAAGAAACTATTATGGATGGTTAGCTATATATTTCAAGATATTTATATCTAGGCAACAATATAAACTAGAAATCATAGAGAAATCTAATTATAAGACAAAGTGAATTGAAATATCTTAGTAACTTTAGTAAAAGAAATCAAACGAGATTGTTATTAGGTGTCTTCTTAATAGCAAAAGCCTTAATAAATAATTACTATATTTACCAAATATAGGTTATAATTGTTTATAGTAAATATATTATAAAATATATTTAAGTATAACGGAAAAAAATCTGTTGAAAAATAGGGGAACCTTCCTCTAAGGCTAAAAAAAATATATAAGCGATAGAGTAACAGTACCGTGAGGGAAATACCCTGAAATAGTAGTTTTATAAGCAGCTCAAGTTAAAATTTAAATAAATAATAAGAGCGTACCTTTTGCATAATGGGTCAGCAAGTTAATTTTAGATGCAAGTAACATCTCTTTTATAAGCATTTACATCTAGAACATTAGACATAATGTCTAATGATAATATTGGTATGTAAATTTATTAATAAAATTAGGAGGTAGATACGTAGATAAACCAATTATGAAAAAATGAATTAGTATCTAGAATTAGACCCGAAGGCTAGTGATCTTACCATGGTCAGGGTTATAAAAGCCCGAACGGGTTATCGTTGTAAAGATATCCGATGAACTGTGGTAAGTTAGTGAAAGACAAAACTGACTAGTATAGCTGGTTTTCCGCGAAACCTATGTAAGTAGGTAATTTAATTAACATCTTAGCAGGTACAGAACTGTGATCTCGGACAATATCTAAGATATTTGTCAACATCGGGGGGTTGTAGTGACTTTACCGGAGAGTATTTGCACTCGGAAGGGCAAAGATGAATGTTAAATAATCGGACATAGTGCGATAAGGTTGTATGTCTAAAGGGAAACAGCCCAGAACAAGAGTTAAGGTTCCAAAATTATTGTTAAGTGAAATTAAGGATGTTTTTTTTTAAAACAATCAGGAAATAGGCTTAGAAGCGGCCATTTTTTGAAGACCTCGTAACAGAGCACTGATTAATAAATTAGGTAAAAACGCCGAAAATTTAACGGATCTAAATAATATACCGAAACCTTGTACACAAATTAAAATTAAAGTGCTGTGGCTTAGATTAGATCTTAAATCTAAATTAAAGCGCTGTGACTTAGGATTTTTGTGGGGTAGCGGAACATTGGATTAAACAAAATATTAATATTTTTCTTAAAATATTAAAGATCTTGCATAAAGCTATCTAAACTAAATATATGATTTATTATATATTGTGATTGATTATTTATTTAACTATACTACAATATAATATAACTAATTGATTATTTATTTAACGATATATTTTTAAATTAGTTATTTAGTGTGGGTTATATAGTAAAATAAAAAAAGTTAGTAGTAGTAAATATAGTAGTTTAAATGCTATATTACGATTTATGTGTATCTGTTAAATCCAAGAGAGAATGCTGACATGAGTAACGAAAAAGGCTTTTAGCCTCGCCTGAAGCTTATGGTTTCATCTAAAATCGGTGTCTAAAAAAATTAATCAAATGATAATTTTGATGACGTTTTATGCTTTTTTATATGATAATACCAAAACCTTTAACAAGTAATAAAGGTTCTGGAAAAGTTTATTTTATTATTTGAAGTGGAAAATATTTAATACTCATACTTATTGGTATAAAATTGTAAATTATAATATATAATACATACTTATTATAATATTATGATTTATAAATATAATAGAGTGAGTCAAATAATAAATATTTTAGAACCAAGTAATAGTCTTTATCTATTATAATGATATTATAGATAATAATTAATAATTAATTACCATTAGATTATTAATATGTATTTATAGATTATATAATGATTATTATATAAAATATATCTATTAAATGTTATTATTAATAATACTATAATATATAGATTAAAGACAACTTTATACTGGTAAAAAAAATAAAAGAAAAAAACAATTAATAACCGTACCTAGAAACTAACTCAAGTAAGCAAGTAGAGAATACAAAGGCGTTTGAGAGAACAATCATTAAGGAACTCGGCAAATTGACTCTGTACCTTTGGAATAAGGAGGACCATTATTATTAAATTTAACATATAGTAAAGTATGAAATTAAATATGAAAAATTAAATTAATAATAAGAGGAATCATGAAATAATGTTGTACGACTGTTTAATAAAAACACAGCACTCTGCAAAGATAAAAAATCAAAGTATTGAGTGTGATGTCTGCCCAATGTCGGCTGGGTAACGGATCTACCTTGATTATTAACTGAGGTTTTGAAGGACACCCCGATTAATGGCGGCCTTACCTATGAGGGTCCTAAGGTAGCGAAATACCTTGGCCGTTAAATGCGGTCCTGCATGAATGACTTAACGATGCAACAGCTGTCTCGATGATTGTCTCAGTGAAATTGGAATAGCAGTGCAGATACTGTTTACCTCTAGATAGACGAGAAGACCCTATGCAGCTTTACTGTTACTAATTATAGGAGTGAAATTTTAGGATGATTTATAGTGTATAAGGTAGTTGTTTAGATAATAATGAAACACCTTTATTCGAATCCTTATATATACTCTTAATGATTAGAAGGCAGTTTATGCGGGGCACAGATCCCACAAAAAGTACCTGGGTATATCCAAAGTTCATATTGTAAACTTGTATATTTATATACAAATATTTTAATTTGTTCTAATTATTATTATAATTATACAGTTATTATTCGATTAAATTCCACAATTATTTTTTATTTTAAGTAAGATTTTAACTATGCGGTGAATAGATGTATTTTAAACTTTACTGGACTTTGTTCTAATTTTAGTCCAAAGATTTAAAAGTTTATTTGTTATATTAATAAAGTATTTGTCTTTATTAATATAATGTTTAACTATACTTTAAAAGTTTAATGGCTAAATCTTGCTTTACTGTTTGACCTACAAGTCTATCAGTCGCGTAAGCGGGGCATATGATCACAAGATGCATTAAGGAAAGGTCTTGGATTATAGAAAAAGTTACGCTAGGGATTTATAACTGTGAGTCCTCCAATATTATAAAATATTGGTAATATATTGGGTAAATTTCAAAGACAACTTATATTAGTTAAGTGTATTTGAAGCGAAACTTATTTTAGCATGTTTATCTTTAAGATAAATTAAAATAAGGACGTTCAACGACTAAAAGGTGAGTATAGCTAACAATAATCCTTTTTTAACGCCCAACATCTTTATTAATTATTATCATAACTAAATACACTATTTGTATAATTATTATTATTTTTTAATAATGTATTAGACTTGGTTTACCAAGCTTTAATATTATATAATTAATTAAATTAATTATATTAATATCTAAATATTAATATAGATATGTTAAATATTATAAAATCAAAATTAAATACTACATATAAAAAAAAAGGGTTAAATGATTCTAGTATAGCTATTTATAATAGAGATGTTATACCTGCTGTAAGCAATTGAAAAAGTAGTATATATGCTTATAATAAAAATGCTATTAATTTAATTCCTATTAAAAGTAAATATGTAATGAAATTAATTAAAGCATACTTTAATTTATATCATTTACAACTAGAATCTTTATTAAGAAAAAATAGATTACGTCGTAGATTTAGAAAAATATCTACTAATAGAATATTTATTAGTGATGGTGAATTTAAACATACTAATGATAAAGTTAATATAACATTATATGTTTATAATAAACAAAAACTTAATTACTTATTAAGACTTAAAAAAGATATTTAACTTTATTTAAAAAAGCTAAATTTGCTAGAAAATTAAAATTAATAAAAAATAGAGGATTAACTATTTTGTTTAAACATAAACAAAAAAGTATATTATTAAGTAATCTTTTACCTAATTATAATACTCAAGTAAATACAGCACAAAATATTTACTATACAAAATTTATTAAAAAAAGTTTTAAAAGATTAAGATTCTATATGTATTATAAACAAATGCTTTATATTAATAAAGCTAAATTTGAAAATACTTATCTACAAGGTTTAATAAGTTTAGTTAGAAATATTTTTAATAAAAATATTGAATTTAATATTATTAATTTAAAATATTTTTATTTTAATAGTAAAATATTTACTCAACCTTTAGAATTAAAATTAAAAAAAAAAGAAATGTTTTAAGATATCTTAAAGTTTTAATAAGAAAAGCAAAAATTAAAAACATTAAATTAGCAGATAAATCTAAAAAATTTTTTAATTTTAATATTTTTAATAGTGATAATTTCTTATTACAAGATAATACTAAATCTAAGTATTTAAAAAAAATTATTTTAAGTAATTTAAAGTATAAAAGAGTATCTGGTGTTAGATTAGAAGCTGCTGGTAGATTAACTAGACGTTTTTCAGCTTCTAGATCTCAACGTAGAACTAAATATAAAGGAAATTTAGAAAATGTTTATTCTTCATTTAAAGGTTATCCTACACCAGTGTTAAGAGGAAATGATAAAGCTAATTTACAATATACTGTTATTAACTCAACTTCACGTGTTGGAGCTTTTGGTGTTAAAGGTTGAGTAAGTAGTACTTAATTTCTCTTTTCTTTTTACTTTACAATTATCTCTCCCTTATATTAATTAATAAAGATGATGAAATAGTCTGAACCGTTTTGAGAAAAATGGAAATAAAAGTATATTCAGCTTTAGGCTGAATCTTTTATGATAACATAAATTGAACAGGCTAATTTGCGCAAGAGAGTACAAATTGAGTGCGCGGTTTGGCACCTCGATGTCGGCTTAGCTCATCCTCATGCATGCAGAAATCATGAAGGGTTCGACTGTTCGTCGATTAAAGAGCTACATGAGCTGGGTTTAATACGTCGTGAGACAGTATGGTTTCTATCTTCTAGAGGAACATAAAGTAGATTAAAGATAGCCCCTTCGTACGAAAGGAGTTGGGTATATTGATCTCTGGTTTACCTGTTGTTTATGGTTTATATTATAATATATGTTATAATGATAATTAATACTTATACTAAGGTATTGTTACACTATTAGTAGTGTAGCCAGACAACATAGGCATGGCAGGAAAGCTACATCAGTTAAAGATAAGTGTTGAAAGCATCTAAACGCGAAGCAAACTTTATGATACTTTTATACGTAGTAGAACACTACGAGCATAATTGTTATCTTTTAACAATTAATAGGCTTTGGTTGTAAGAATGAAAACATTTTTAGATATAAAGTACTAATTTTTAAAAATAGTATACTAAATATTAATAAATATCATTATAATATTTTAGATATGTTACAATAAAGCCTTTTTTAGCATAAAAGTAATGCAACCGTTTTGTAATCGGTAGAAGTGAGTTCGATACTCGCATAAGGCTATATATATTTTAGATATAATTTAAAGACCCAATGGTCAAGACTGGTTAAGACATAACATTTTCACTGTTAGTGCGGGAGTTCAAATCTCCCTTGGGTTACAAAAGATTATAATAAAAGAGATTAGCTCAGTTGGTAGAGCTGTCGCTTTACACGCGAAAGGTCAGGTGTTCAAATCACCTATCTCTTAAAGCGAATTAATGTAATAGTAACATATATGGCTCATGTCCATATTATTTAGGTGCAAATCCTAAGTTCGCTACCAAAGACTATAGCTTAATTGGTTAAAGCGAACCACTCATGATGGTT
The DNA here is from genome assembly GCF_028828655.1 of Penicillium verrucosum. Taxonomy (NCBI): domain Eukaryota; kingdom Fungi; phylum Ascomycota; class Eurotiomycetes; order Eurotiales; family Aspergillaceae; genus Penicillium; species Penicillium verrucosum. The sequence continues at coordinate 130,062 of NW_026643217.1, read as the reverse complement.
TGAGTAAATGTTCAAGTCATTTTAGTCTTATTTAATCCGAGTGCTGGAACTGGTAGACAGTCTTAACTTAAGCTTAAGTGGCGCAAGCCGTAAACGTTCGAATCGTTTCTTGGATATATTAGGGGTTATAGTTTAACTGGTAAAACGACGATTTTGCATATCGTTATTTCAGGATCGAGTCCTGATAACTCCATAACTATTAATATTGTTAATTATTAACGCTTGAGAAGCTCAATTGGTAGAGCGGATCATTGAAGCTGATTAGGTTGTAAGTTCAAATCTTATCTCGAGCAAACTTGGCTTATATGGCTACTTAAATTAATAGACATGGGTATGCTGAAATTGGTAAACAGGTTCCGCTTAGGACGGGATAGTTTTATACTTTGCAAGTTCAAGTCTTGTTACCCATATTTTTATATACATATAGTTTATGTTGTCGACTAATCGGTAAGTCATAAATTTTTGGTATTTACTATTGGGTGTTCGAGTCGCCCCAACATAAGACAAATTCTTATTTATTATCTATATTGTTTTAGCCAGGATAGTTTAATCGGTAGAACAATAATTTCATGAATTAAGAATGAGAATTCGAATTTCTCTCCCGGCTTTTTAACCTTAATAAAAGCTATATCAAATACATATCATATACAATTATATTGTAGTACATTTTCAAATCCGGCCTTGTAGTAATCTTACTATATCTTATTTTTCTAGTGAGACACATACGTTAACTTTTAGAATATACTATTATAATTTTATTACATTATGTAAGCCATTTAAATATTAAATTATAATAATTTTACCTAAAAAAAAAAAAAATATTTATAATTTAATAATAAAAATAATATTAATAATAAAAATAATATTATTTATCAAAGTTTATTTTTTAAATTTTGGGCTATAGCTATAGGTTTTTTACTTTAAATATACTAAAAAAACAATTAAAACTATAAAAAAAATTTTGCTTATCGCCAAATCCTCTTTAAATAATAAAGATTTAAACAATCTTAACCTTAATACAAATATTTTACAAGGTTACTCTACAAAAATTCATACTGATACAGATAATATAGGTACTGTGTTAGATTTTAAACAACCTACAGAATGACAAGAAAGATGATTTTTATCATCAAATGCTAAAGATATAGGTACTTTATACTTAATGTTTGCATTATTTTCTGGTTTAGTTGGAACAGCGTTTTCAGTTTTAATCAGATTAGAGTTATCTGGTCCAGGTGTACAATATATATCAGACAATCAATTATATAATAGTATAATAACAGCGCATGCTATCTTGATGATTTTCTTCATGGTTATGCCTGCATTAATTGGAGGTTTTGGTAATTTCTTATTACCATTACTAGTTGGAGGTCCAGATATGGCATTTCCTAGATTAAATAATATAAGTTTTTGATTATTAGTTCCTAGTTTATTTTTATTTATATTCTCAGCTACTATAGAAAATGGAGCTGGTACAGGTTGAACATTATATCCACCATTATCAGGAATACAATCTCACAGTGGACCTAGTGTAGATTTAGCTATATTTGGTTTACATTTAAGTGGTATTAGTAGTATGTTAGGTGCTATGAATTTTATAACTACTATCTTAAATATGAGAAGTCCTGGTATACGTTTACACAAATTAGCTTTATTTGGATGAGCTGTTATTATTACAGCTGTGTTATTATTATTATCATTACCAGTGTTAGCTGGTGGTATTACTATGATCTTAACTGATAGAAACTTCAATACATCCTTTTTTGAAGTAGCTGGTGGTGGTGATCCTATTTTATTCCAACATTTATTCTGATTCTTTGGACATCCTGAAGTTTATATTTTAATTATACCAGGATTTGGTATTATTAGTACAGTTATTTCAGCAGCATCAAGTAAAAACGTATTTGGTTACTTAGGTATGGTTTACGCTATGATGTCTATTGGTGTATTAGGATTTATAGTTTGAAGTCATCACATGTATACTGTTGGTTTAGATGTTGATACTAGAGCTTACTTTACAGCTGCTACTTTAATTATTGCTGTACCTACAGGTATTAAAATATTTAGTTGATTAGCTACATGTTATGGTGGATCTTTACATTTAACACCTCCTATGCTTTTTGCATTAGGATTTGTTGTATTATTTACTATTGGTGGGTTAAGTGGTGTTGTATTAGCTAATGCTTCACTTGATGTAGCATTCCATGATACTTACTATGTTGTAGCTCATTTCCACTATGTTTTATCTATGGGTGCTGTATTTGCATTATTTAGTGGTTGATATTTTTGAATTCCTAAAATATTAGGTTTATCTTATGACCATTTTGCTGCTAAAGTTCATTTCTGAATCTTATTTGTTGGTGTTAATTTAACATTCTTCCCACAACATTTCTTAGGTTTACAAGGTATGCCTAGAAGAATTAGTGATTACCCTGATGCTTTCTATGGTTGAAATTTAATTAGTAGTATTGGTTCTATTGTTAGTGTTGTAGCTACATGATATTTCTTAACTATTATTTATAAACAACTTACAGAAGGTAAAGCTGTATCAAGATATCCTTGATTAACTCCACAATTATTCAGTGATACTTTCCAAGTATACTTTACTAGAAATAATAGTTCTTTAGAATGATGTTTAACTAGTCCACCTAAACCTCATGCTTTTGCTAGTTTACCTCTACAATCTTAATGTTTAGATATATATTATAATAATTTATATTATTATATATCATACATATATGATTTTAACAAACATGATATGGTATTAAAATACACTTACTTTTATCTATATATTTATATAGAATGTGTTCCATATATTTATTTAAATATAGAGAGTATGATTATAATATATATAATAACTTCAAAATTGATTATATATAAAATATATAAATCAATAAAGACATAACCTAACGTATGTCTATTAACATTAAAATTGATAAATAAATGCTACTTACACGTATCCCAATATAGATGTGAGTTATGTCTTAATTAGATCTTTAATATTAAATATTAATAATTTAATCTAAACTTACTTTAGATTTATTTTAGTATAAATATTTATTTAAATTAAAGATCTATTGGGGAGGTAGTAATAACTCAAAAAAAAAAAGGTAGATATAGTTCAAAGGTAGAACAGTTATCTGTGGCATAACATATCTTAGTTCGATTCTAGGTATCTACCCTAAATTAAACCATTCGGATGGTATTTAATATATGCAACCTTAAAAAAAGGTTGTAATCCAATAGTAGTCTCATTATATAAATTTTTTGCTAATGAGACACATATGTTAACTTTTACATAAAACTATTGATCTTTAAAATAAAAAAAAAAATATTAAACTAAAAATTTAATTTTCTCACATTAATAATAGTTATAGGTATAATCTTAAACATACTAAAAAAATAACACATATTAATACAATCCCATGATTTTTTGTAATAAAATAAAAATTACTGTAAGGAACAGTAAATGGACTATGTCTATAACAAATTCAGTTGTTTTCAAAAGAGAGGTGAACAGCCAATCTTTAAGTCCTAAGTCACCAACAATAACTCAACAAACTATTGATTTAAATATACCTAATATATCAACTAAATCTGATGATATGGAAGATACTGCTCTAAATTATATTAGTGATAACAATAGTACTAGTGAATTAACGGTACGTCTTAAAAGAAAATCATCTAATAGTTTATCTGATAGTGAAGATAATATTTTAACTAAAAAAGCTAAATTATCTCATGAAAATGATAATGATAATACATCTATTATTGATAGTATTGAATTATCTCATGATAATGATAATACATCTGTTATTGAATTAGACACTAGCGCACCGCGTGAAATTACTAATACTCAATTATCAGAAGTAGCTTCAAATACTACTGACTCTCTAGCAGAAACTGCAATTCAAATAGGGACTTTTATGAATAATTTAACTAGCTATCAAATAGCTCAACAGAATCATCAAAATGAAGCTTTTAGATTAATAGATGATATAGAAACAGCTCTTACTTTATTTGATGATTATAGTGGAGGTCTAACAGCTCAAGTTAAAGAAGTAGAACAGAGTATATATGCTAACAATCAAAATATTTTTAATAATGACTATATAAATGAGTTAGAGGTTAATGAAGAGTTACCTCTATTAGGTGATAATAATAGTGTAAATACACCTTCTGACTCTTGAGATAATAATTCTGAGCAAAATAATATAAATGATACTTTTGAGCCTAAGATTTATGATGAAGATGAGCAAAATGATTGAGACAATAATTCTGAATTAAATAATTTAGATAATGACCCTAATAATTTAAATAATAATTTCGAGCCTAATATTTTAGATAATAATTTTAGACCTGATATTGTTGATGATAATTTTAGGGCAGATATTTTTGATTCTCTAGAAGATGATTTGGATAGAACATCAGATGGTAGCTCTATATTTAATGAGATTATAGAAGATATAGGTATGGAGCCTTTAGATAATGGATCATCAATTAATGAAGTTGTATATAGTGATCAAATCCGTGCTGATGATATCGTATTTAATAATTACCATATACATATGAGTGGTGTAGATAATATCGATTACCGTATGGTTTATTACGATATACTAGAAAGTTTGAAGAATTTAGAACAACTAAAAGTTGAACACCAAGCGCTGGAAGCATCAGAAAAAGCTCTCTTACCTCTAGTTAATGGGGTGTTAGATATTCAACATGAGGTTGTAAAAGAACAAATCTCTAGTATATTAGAGACGTTCAGTCATCTTCTGTAAATAAAAACTATATAAAATATTTAACTGTAAATAACTATATGTAAACATAATTTAATTCATGACTATGTTACAAGCAGCTAAAATTATAGGTACTGGTATGGCCACAACAGGATTAATAGGAGCAGGAATAGGTATTGGTTTAGTTTTTGGTGCATTAATATTAGGTGTAGCAAGAAATCCTTCTTTAAGAGGACCATTATTTTCATATGCTATATTAGGTTTTGCATTTGCAGAAGCAACAGGATTGTTTGCTTTGATGATGGCTTTTTTATTACTATATGTAGCTTAATTTTTAATATATATATTAATGTCAATCTTATATATATATTTTTTTTTAATTTAATAATAAGTTTTATTATTAATTTTAATTTAAACCTCTGTAAGAAAATATTAATATAAAACTTATATCTTATAAAAATTTAAACCTTTAAATATGACAACAACAACTTTTTTTTTTTTTTAATTCCAGTATTAGGTATAATATTGTTATTAGTTAATTTAATACTTTCACCACATAATCCTTATCAAGAAAAGGATAGTGCTTTTGAATGTGGTTTTCATTCTTTTTTAGGACAAAATAGAACACAATTTAGTATTTCTTTTTTTATATTTGCTTTATTATTTTTATTATTTGATTTAGAAATTTTATTAATATATCCTTATGTTGTTAGTGCTTATACTAATGGTATTTATGGTTTATTAATAATGATAGTATTTTTTCTAGTATTAACTTTAGGTTTTGCCTTTGAATTAGGTAAAAATGCTTTAAAAATAGAAAGTAGACAAATATTTAATTTTAATATAAAATCTTGAAATGGTTATTCTTTAATATATAAGTAAATTATATATTAATAATATTTTACTTATTATTAAATTAATAAAAAAATATAGATATAAATAGGGTTAGTAACTTAATTGGTAAAGGGTTTTCTTGTCAAGAAAATAGATGCCGGATCGAAGCCGGTCTAACTCGTATATGTATATAAGATTACATAAAGTTTACATGAATTAGTACGATAAATTATAACTAAAATAAAATAAAAATAATGTTTTTTCATAATTATATTTCTAAATTACAATTAGATGCTCCAACTCCTTGGGGTTTATTTTTTCAAGATAGTGCATCACCTCAAATGGAAGGTATTGAAGAGTTACATAATAATATAATGTTTTATTTAGCTGTTATATTATTTACTGTAACATGAATGATAATTTCAATTATAAGAAATTTTTTAGCCAATAAATCACCTATTGCACATAAATTTATGAATCATGGTACTTTGATAGAGTTAATTTGAACAATATCACCAGCATTTATATTAATATTAATAGCATTTCCATCATTTAAATTATTATATTTAATGGATGAAGTTATGGATCCTTCATTAGTTGTTTATGCTGAAGGTCATCAATGATATTGAAGTTACCAATATCCTGATTTTACTAATGTAGATGATGAATTTATAGAATTTGATTCTTATATAGTACCAGAAAGTGATTTAGAACAAGGTCAATTTAGAATGTTAGAAGTTGATAATAGAGTAATTATTCCTGAATTAACTCACACTAGAATTGTTATATCAGCTGCTGATGTTATACATTCTTATGCTTGCCCTTCTTTAGGTATTAAAGCAGATGCTTACCCAGGTAGATTAAATCAAGCTTCTGTTTACATAAACCGTCCTGGTACTTTCTTTGGACAATGTTCAGAGATATGTGGGATTTTACATAGCTCAATGCCTATAGCTATACAGTCAGTTTCAATAAGAGATTTCTTGTTATGATTAAGAGATCAAATGGAAAGTTAGAAATATAAATATGAAAAAATAATTTTTTTTATGCAAAATAAAAATATGAAAAGCATGACAACAAAATTAAATAGATACAGCCTTACATCTCTAACAAAAATATACTTAGAATTATATCTAAATCCTAAACTAGGTGAAAGATTATATTCTATCTATAGAATAATATTAATAGTATTATCTGTATATAGTTTCACACATAATAATCCTATTTTTATATTAGAATTATTAGATAATATTAATAATAATTATTTAAATCAATTACATGAGGATTCCTTTATAAATATTAAGGATAATAAGTTTAAACATTCTAACGCAAGTGGAGGTCAAGGGTCTAGTGGTGATAATGGTCCACCTGGACCTAATCCTAACCCATCTTCAGGTAAAGAACCTATGTATGAAGTTGAAAATTCAAGGCAACGGGAAGAAAAAGGTAAAAGACGGAGAGAAGAATCTACTTATAACCTTACTACTGGGCAACCAGTAGTGTTAGTTAGTTCTTCTTATGAACCTGCTATTGGGGAACATCAACCTAAAAGACGTTACAAAGGACCATTAACTGGGATTGTACATAATATGCAATATTACTATGATCATACATTAAAATGTCGTATTACACCTGAACTTACGCATTTTAACCCTGGTTGAAAAATAGCAGGTAAAGACCCAATACATATATATAAATATAGGAATATAAAGTATACTCATGATTTAAGCTCTTCAGATCGTTCTGAACATTTTTGTAGAGTAGAATATCCTGATGGTTCTACATGTACTATATACGATATAGCTACAATGGCAGCCCATATAGCATACCATAAAGAACATTATGCTTAAATTTACGTATTTATATATTAAACTTACAAATAAAAGGAATCTTTATTAAATTATTTTATTTATATAGAGATGTAATTCAAAAATAAGTAATTTACTTCTATAATATATATATACTATTATTAGTTGTAAATTACTTATAAAATATGTTAATTCAATGGTAGAATATCGTGCTACGGACACGTAAATATAAGTTCAAGTCTTATACATATTTATATAATATTAATTAATATTTGTAATAATTATATTTATATATGTAGTATAGATAAATCAAATAAAATTTTATATAAGTATAATGAATTTTTCAATATTTTTATTTGTCATAGGGATATTAGGATTTGTATTAAATAGAAAAAACATTATATTAATGTTAATTTCTATAGAGATAATGTTATTATCTGCAACATTTTTAATATTAATCAGTTCACTTAGTTTTGATGATATATTAGGACAAACTTTTGCTGTATATATTTTAACAATAGCAGGAGCTGAATCTGCAATAGGTTTAGGAATATTAGTAGCATATTATAGATTAAGAGGTAGTATAACAATACAATATAAATAAATGTATTTAACATTGATAATTTTACCATTATTAGGTTCAATAGTATCAGGTTTCTTTGGTAGAAAAATAGGTATAACAGGATCACATATAATAACATGTGGTTCAGTAATAACTACAACATTATTAGCTATAATAGCTTTTTTTTGAAGTAGGTTTTAATAATATACCAGTAACAATAAATATAGCTAGATGAGTAGATGTAGAATCATTATATGTATTATGAAACTTTAGATTTGATTCATTAACTGTATCTATGTTAATACCAGTATTAATAGTATCTAGTTTAGTACACATATATTCTATAAGTTACATGAGTCATGATCCACATAATCAAAGATTTTTTAGTTACTTAAGTTTATTCACTTTTATGATGATTATACTAGTAACAGGAAATAATTATTTAATTATGTTTGTAGGTTGAGAAGGTGTAGGTGTTTGTTCATATCTTTTAGTAAATTTCTGATTTACTAGAATAGCAGCAAATCAAAGCTCTTTATCAGCTTTATTAACTAATAGAGTAGGTGATTGTTTATTAACTGTAGGTATGTTTACAATAATATGATCTTTTGGTAATTTAGATTATAGTACAGTATTTGCATTAGCACCTTACTATAATGAAACTATAATCACATTAGTAGGAATATGTTTATTAATAGGTGCAACAGCTAAAAGTTCTCAAGTAGGTTTACATATTTGATTACCTCAAGCTATGGAAGGTCCTACACCTGTTTCTGCTTTAATTCACGCTGCTACTATGGTTACTGCTGGAGTTTATTTATTAATGAGATCTTCACCTTTAATTGAATATAGTTCAACTGTTTTGGTTTTATGTTTATGATTAGGTGCTATTACTACAGTATTTAGTTCTTTAATAGGTTTATTCCAACAAGATATTAAAAAAGTTATTGCCTATTCAACTATGAGTCAATTAGGTATGATGGTTATAGCTATAGGTTTATCTAGTTATAATTTAGCTTTATTCCATTTAGTTAATCACGCTTTTTATAAAGCATTATTATTCTTAGGTGCTGGATCAGTTATACACGCAGTAGCTGATAACCAAGATTTTAGAAAATATGGTGGTTTAAGAGAGTTTTTACCTTTAACATATTCAGTTATGTTAATAGCTTCATTAAGTTTAGTAGCTGTACCTTTCATGACTGGATTCTATTCTAAAGATTTTATTCTAGAATCTTCTTATGGACAATTCTACCTATCAGGTACTATAGTTTATTTTGTAGCTACTATAGGTGCTATGTTTACTACACTTTATTCAGCTAAGGTTTTATATTTAACTTTCTTAGCTAATCCTAATGGACCTTTATCTAGTTATAAACATGCTCATGAAGGTGATATTTTCTTAACTTTACCTTTAATTATCTTATCTATTTTTTTCTATATTCTTTGGTTATTTAACTAAAGATATATTTATAGGTTTAGGTACTGGTTTCTTTGTAGATAATAGTTTATTTATTCATCCTAGTCATGAAATTATGTTAGATACAGAATTTGCTGTACCTACATTCTTTAAATTATTACCATTTATATTTACAGTTTGTTTAAGTATTATTTCTGTTTTATTTTCTGAATTCTTACCTAAATTACTTATTAACTTTAAATTCTCAAGATTTGGTTATAATATCTTTAGTTTCTTTAATCAAAGATTTTATATAGAATTATTCTATAATAAATATATTGTAGAAGGTGTTCTTAAATTAGGTGGTCAAACTACTAAAAGTTTAGATAAAGGTTCAGTTGAATTCTTAGGACCTTATGGTTTAGAAAAAGGATTATTATCTTTAAGTAATAGTTTAGGTAAATTAAGTACTGGTGTAATTACTACTTATGCTTTATATGTATTAATAGGTTTAATGTTCTACATATCATTAATATATTTCTCTTATAATGATAATAATTTATTTATATTAGTTATATTTACTTTATTTGCATTATTAAATAATAATTTAACATCAACTAAATAATAATTTAACATTTAATTAATAATATAAAGTTATCATTTACTTAATAATAAGTTATCATTTACTTAATAATAAGTTATCATTTATTTAATAATAACTTATTATTTTTTTTTTATAATAGATATATCTAAATATCTATTATTTATTTTATTTAATTTAAATTTATTTATATTTTTTATTCAGATATGCTTTTATCTTCAATCTTCTGTTTAATATTATCTAATGCATTGTCTTTTAGACGTGATACAGCTATTCTTTATTCAAGAATAGGTATTATAATATTATTTTACTGTATTTATTTATGTTATAATAATTTATTTATAACATATTTAGATAATGGTATAGGGTTGTTTGGTGGTTTATTTTATACATCACCTATAACACAAACATTTCATATATTAATATTTATTATTACATTATTAATACTGAATTTAACTGGTTTTTATCCAAGAAAACTTCTATCTAGTAATTACTTAAGTTTATCTAAATTATTATTTACAAAATTACAATTTGTTAAAAACATTGCTGTATCTAATATAATTTTAAAAAAGGAGAACAATATACAATATTAGAATATACATTAATGTTATTATTTATTGTAATAGGTAGTTTATTATTAATATCTAGTAGTGATTTTGTATCTATATTCTTATCTATAGAATTACAAAGTTATGGTTTATATTTATTATGTACTATGTATAGAAATTCTGAATCAGCTACATCTGCTGGTTTAACTTATTTTTTATTAGGTGGATTAGCATCTTGTTTTATATTATTAGGTATAGCTTTAATATATGCAAATTTAGGTGTAACATATTTAGATAGTTTCTATGTTATAAATAATTTAGCAGGTGTATTAGATCAACAACAAATTACTACTTATATACCTTATTGCTTATTATTAATAACTATAGGATTATTATTTAAAATATCAGCTGCACCATTCCATTTTTGATCACCTGATGTTTATGATGCAATACCTACTATAGTTACTACTTTTGTAGCTATAATAGCTAAAATTTCTATATTAACTTTATTATTACAATTAGTTCATTATACAAATAGTATATATATTACTACACAATATACTTGAACTACTAGTTTATTAATAAGTTCATTATTATCTTTAATAATTGGTACTGTATTAGGTTTAACACAATTTAGAATTAAAAGATTATTTGCTTATAGTACTATATCTCATTTAGGTTTTATGTTATTAGCATTAACTATTAATAGTGTTGAATCTATACAATCATTTATTTTCTATTTAGCTCAATATAGTTTATCTAATTTAAATGCATTTATTTTATTAATAGCTATAGGTTATAGCTTATATGCTTATAATGATAAAAATATTAATCATAATAATTTAATAGATAAAAATAATTCACCTATACAACTTATAAGTCAGCTTAAAGGATATTTCCATATTAATAGTTTCTTAGCTTTAAGTTTAACTATTACTTTATTCTCATTTGCTGGTATTCCACCTTTAATGGGATTCTTTGCTAAACAGATGGTATTTTCTGCAGCTTTACAAGAAGGATTTATATTTTTAACTCTTATAGGTGTATTAACTAGTGTTATAAGTGCTGTATATTATTTATTTATAGTAAAAACTATGTTCTTTGATGGACATTGTTATACTTATTTTAGTAGCTTAAAAGATTTAAGAATACCTGCTCTTATTTTACAAAAAAATAAAGTAGTTAATAAAATATATTTTAATTCTAATTTTGCTTTATCTAGTTCTTTATCTATAACTATTTCTATTTTAACATTAATTATACTTTTATTTATGTTTATGCCTAATGAAACATTGCATTTATCTAATTTATTAGCTATTGTATTATTTATTCCTGTTAATATTTAAAATATTTATTAATTGAACTAACTTACATATATTAATATAAATATTATATCCACAATATATATATTAATATAGAGTATAAATATATAATTACAATATATATATATAGATCCATAATTACATTTATTAAGAATAGAAATTGTAATTTCTTTTCCGGCTGCATAGCAGTTTTTAATTGAACAAACCCATATATAAATATATATATTTATATTATAATATAGCAAAATAAAACATAAAATAGAACAATAACAATAAATATATAATAAAAATATGAGAATTCTTAAAAATCATCCTTTATTAAGATTAGTAAATTCTTACTTAATCGACGCACCTACACCAGCTAATATAAGTTATTTATGAAACTTTGGTTCATTATTAGCAATATGTTTAATAATACAAATTGTAACAGGAGTTACATTAGCTATGCATTACACACCTAGTGTAGCTGAAGCATTTAATTCTGTTGAACACATTATGAGAGATGTTAACAATGGTTGATTAATACGTTATTTACACGCTAATACAGCTTCAGCTTTCTTCTTTTTAGTATACCTACACATAGGTAGAGGTTTATACTATGGATCTTATAAATCACCAAGAACATTAACATGAATTATAGGTACAGTAATCCTTATAATAATGATGGCTACAGCTTTTTTAGGTTACGTATTACCATACGGTCAAATGAGTTTATGAGGAGCAACTGTTATTACTAACTTAATGAGTGCTATACCTTGAATAGGTCAAGATATAGTTGAATTTATATGAGGTGGTTTTTCAGTTAATAATGCTACATTAAATAGATTTTTTGCATTACACTTCTTATTACCTTTCGTATTAGCTGCATTAGTATTAATGCACTTAATAGCTTACCACGATGTAGTAGGATCAGGTAATCCTTTAGGTATCTCAGCTAATTATGACAGATTACCTTTCGCTCCTTACTTCTTATTTAAAGATTTAGTTACTATATTCTTATTCTTTATAGTTTTATCTATATTTGTTTTCTTTATGCCTAATGCATTAGGAGATAGTGAAAATTATGTTGTGGCTAATCCTATGCAAACTCCACCTGCTATTGTACCAGAATGATATTTATTACCTTTCTATGCAATATTAAGATCTATACCTAATAAATTATTAGGTGTTATAGCTATGTTTGCTGCTATTTTAGCTTTAATGGCAATGCCATTAACAGATTTATCTAAATTAAGAGGAGTACAATTTAGACCTTTAAGTAAAATTGCATTCTTTATATTTGTAGCTAATTTCTTAGTATTAATGCAAATAGGTGCAAAACACGTTGAAACTCCATTTATTGAAGTAGGACAAATATCTACTGTGTTATATTTTGCACACTTCTTTATTATAGTACCTGTAGTAAGTATTATAGAAAATAGTTTAGTAGAGTTAGCTACTAAAAAATAATTAGTATATAATAATATTATTATACCTATTATATATAATTAATATTTATAAATTAAAGGAGTTTGAGTAGAAGGTTCTGCGTTTCGATTGCAAATCGAAATAAAGGGATTCGAGTTCCCCGAACTCCTTAGATAGCTATGTTTAGATTTAGACTATACTATTAGTTTATATATAATATTAACCTATATATTTAGTTAAAATATTAGATATATATATATTATATATATATTAAACATAAAAAGTTTCAATGTATAATATTGAGTATATTTATTAAATATTTATATATATAGAATAAAAACTGCAGGTTGTTAATTACAATTAATATTAATATAAATATAAATATTCTATTGATATATATTGTTATAATAAATAATTAATAAATAAATGATAAGTATAATTTCTATTATTGAAGGGCTATTATTAATAGTACCTGCTTTACTTTCAGTTGCATTTGTAACTATAGCCGAACGTAAAACTATGGCTTCTATGCAAAGAAGATTAGGTCCTAATGCAGTAGGTTATTATGGTTTACTACAAGCATTTGCTGATGCTTTAAAATTATTATTAAAAGAGTATGTAGCTCCTACACAAGCTAATATTATATTATTTTTTATAGGACCTATGATAACTTTAATCTTTTCTTTATTAGGTTATTTAGTTGTACCATTTGATAGTGGAATTTTTGTATCTGATTATAGTTTAGGTATGCTTTATATGTTAGCTGTATCATCTTTAGCTACATATGGTATATTATTAGCAGGTTGATCTGCTAATTCTAAATATGCTTTTTTAGGTTCATTAAGAAGTACAGCTCAGTTAATTAGTTATGAGTTAATATTAAGTTCTGTAATTATATTAATTATCTTATTAACTGGTAATTTAAATATTATTACTATTGTAGAATCACAAAGAATAGTTGATTTCATATTACCATTATTTCCTTTATTTATTATATTTTTTATAGGTTCTATAGCAGAAACTAATAGAGCTCCTTTTGATTTAGCTGAAGCTGAATCAGAACTTGTTAGTGGTTTTATGACAGAACATTCAGCTAGTGTATTTGTATTTTTTTTCTTAGCTGAATATGCTAGTATTATATTAATTTGTGTTTTAAATAGTATTTTATTTTTTGGTGGTTATTTATGTATTATACCTGTTGAATTTATAATAGATATATTATATAATATATTTGGTATAAATAGTTCTATATTACAAGATATTTTTGTTAATATTTCTTCATCTCCTTTAAATTTAGCTTTTAAAACTGCTTTATTTATATTTGTATTTATTTGAGTTAGAGCATCTTTTCCTAGAATTCGTTTTGATCAATTAATGTCAGTTTGTTGAACTGTATTATTACCTTTAATTATAGCATATGTTGTTTTAATACCTTGTGTTGTATTTGGTTTAGATGCTTTACCTACAAGTTTAATACTTTAATTTAATATTTATTATTAATTTAGCTTACTTTTAGTAATTTATATTTAATTATATAATCATATATAAATTTATTATGTAACTTATAAATTACAATATAGTATGTATGTATGTATTATAATAAAATAATAATTAATTATAATATAGTATTAACTGATATATACTTAAGCTTTATAGCATATATAAGGTGTAACAAAAACAAATTAATGTTTTTTTAGCAGAAAGTATATATATATTAAAAATTAAATATGTCCTTATTATTATTATTAATTCCATTAATAGGTATAAGTCTTGTAACTATAGAGACTAATTATGGTTTAACTTTAGTAAATAATATTAAGATAAAATCTATAGCCTTAACTACAACAATAATAAATTTAATTGTATCATTGATAATGTTTATACTTTTTGATTTTAGTAGTAAACAATTTCAGTTTATTGAAGAACATTATCAAGTAAGTTATTTTGATGTATATTTAGGTGTGGATGGTTTATCTATATATTTTATATTATTAACTACTATAATAATGCCTGTAGCTATTTTATCTAATTGAAATTCAATACAATCTCAAAATGTTTTATCATTTGTAGTAATTATGTTATTATTAGAAACATTATTATTAGCTGTATTCTTAGTTTTAGATGTATTATTATTCTATATCTTTTTTGAAAGTATATTACCTCCTTTATTTTTATTAATTGGATTATTTGGTTCAAGTAATAAAGTAAGAGCTAGTTTCTATTTATTTTTATACACTTTATTAGGATCATTGTTTATGTTATTATCTATAATAGTTATGTCTTCTATTATGGGTACTACTGATTTTGATGCATTATCTAAAGCAAACTTTAGTTATGTAACTCAATTATTTTTATTTTATGGTATATTTATAGCTTTTGCTGTAAAAACACCAGTTATTTTTTTAAATACTTGATTACTAAAAGCTCACGTTGAATCACCATTATCTGGTAGTATTATATTAGCAGGTATAGTTTTAAAATTAAGTTTATATGGTATATTTAGATTAATGTTACCTTTATTACCTAAAGCTTCTTTAAACTTTACATATATAATTTATGTTATAGGTGTTATAACTATAATCTATGCTAGTTTTAGTACATTAAGAACTATAGATATTAAAGAATTAATTGCTTACTCTTCTGTATCTCACGCAGCTGTATATTTAATAGGTGCGTTTAGTAATACAATACAAGGTATAGAAGGTGCAATAGTTTTAGGTTTAGCTCACGGTTTTGTATCACCAGCATTATTTATTTGTGCTGGAGGTATTTTATACGATAGATCTTCTACTAGATTAATTACATATTATAGAGGTATGGCTCAAATTATGCCTATATTCTCTATATTATTCTTTATATTATGTTTAGGTAATAGTGGTACACCTTTAACTTTTAATTTTATAGGTGAATTTATGTCATTATATGGTGCATTTGAAAGAATGCCTATATTAGGTATACTAGCTAGTACTTCTATTGTATTATCTGCAGCTTATACTATATTTATGTATAATAGAATAGCTTTTGGTGGTTCTTATTCTGTATATTTTGTAGAAAATATAGGTGATGTTACTAGAAGAGAGTTTATATTATTATTAGTATTTGTAATATTTACAGTATTATTTGGTATATATCCTGCTCCTATATTAGATGGTTTACATTACTCTGTTTCTTCTTTAATTTATAATATAAATTAATATAATAAATATAATTTATTTATTTTAATAACATTTATTGTTTTGTTTTATTATAATCAATAACTATGTTTATTTATCTTCTTACTAGCTCAATGGCAGAGCCGAATACTTCTAATATTTTGATCCAAGTTCGACCCTTGGGTAAGAATTGTAATAATATTATTATTAATATTATTATTTTAGCCTTTATAGCTCAATGGTAGAGCGAGATACTGTTAATATTTTGATAGATGTTCGATTCATCTTAAGGGCTTATTTTTACTTTACCTTATAATCTAAAAAAAAAAAGTCAAGATATATTAAGAAAATATCCATATAATAGATAAAATACAAATATATGCCACAATTAGTACCATTCTTTTTTGTAAATCAAGTAGTATTTACTTTTGTTATATTAACAGTATTAATATATACATTTACTAAATTCATATTACCTAGATTTGTACGTACTTTTATTTCACGTATTTACATAAATAAATTATAATTATATAAATTAGTAGTTGTATTTTATATATAACTAAAACATAATAATTTTTTATTATTATATATATCTCTATCTTAATAGAGTTTCATTAGGTAATGAAAATAATAAGTTAATATTTATATATATCTTATAAATAAACAATAATATGCGTCATTTAGATTTTGTATTAAGTCCATTAGACCAATTTGAAGTAAGAGATTTATTTTCTCTTAACGCTAACTTATTAGGTAATTTACACTTATCATTAACTAATATAGGTTTATACTTATCAATTAGTATCTTTTTAATTTTAACATATAGCTTATTAGCTACAAATAATAATAAAATAATACCTAATAACTGATCAATAAGTCAAGAAAGTATTTATGCTACAGTACACGGTATAGTAGTAAACCAAATTAATCCTAATAAAGGACAAATGTTCTTTCCATTAATGTATGTATTATTCATATTTATTTTAGTAAATAATTTAATAGGATTAGTACCATATAGTTTTGCATCTACATCTCACTTTATATTAACATTCTCTATTAGTTTTACTGTTGTTTTAGGTGCTACTATATTAGGTTTCCAAAGACATGGGTTAAAATTCTTCTCATTATTTGTACCTTCAGGTTGTCCTTTACCTTTATTACCTTTATTAGTTTTAATTGAATTTATTTCATATTTATCTAGAAATGTTTCATTAGGATTAAGATTAGCTGCTAACATATTAAGTGGTCATATGCTTTTAAGTATTTTAAGTGGATTCACATATAATATTATGACTAGTGGTGTAATATTCTTCATATTAGGTTTAATACCTTTAGCATTTATTATTGCATTCTCTGGTTTAGAATTAGCTATAGCATTTATTCAAGCTCAAGTTTTTGTAGTTTTAGCTTGTTCATATATTAAAGATGGTTTAGATTTACATTAATATTATAGTATATTTATAGTATATCTAAATATATATATTATATCTAAATATAAACAATTTATATTATTATAGTTTTAGATTATAATAATTTTTTAAAGATATAAAAATTTTATGTAAATAGGAAAGTCCAATACTTATTAGGCATATACACTTGAATATATTTATTCAATAATTATAAAAATATAAGGATATTAACAGAAACTAAAATTATATAAAATACTTATAAGTAATAATAAAATAATAGCGAACAAGAATCCTATGTTAAGTTTTTATTTAGAATTATTAAAATTAAACAGAAACTGGCTTAATTATATCTTTAAATAATAACATTAAAATTGATAATTTTATAGTTATATATAAAACAATATAGATGTGATGTATGCATCAAAAATAAAATAGAGAGTTTGATGATGGCTCTAACTGAACACTGTCCAAGTACTTGACACATGCTAATCGTACGACTAATTATTTAATATTATTATATAATAGTTAAATTAAGTAGTAGTGGTGTACAGGTGAGTAAAAGATAAATTGGCTACCTTAAAGTAAGGGAAAAAATCCCTTATAACCAAAGGTTTAATTACCGCTTTAAGATGATAATTTTTATCTCGGTGAGTAGTAGCAAAGGTAATGACTTTACTAGCAATAAACCGTAGTCGTAACTGGAAAGTTGATCGACCACATTGGGTCTGAAAAAAACCCAATGCTTTTATGTACAGCAGTGAGGAATATTGGTCAATGGCCGAAAGGCTGAACCAGTAACTTGGAAGAATGATAATGTTAACTTTGTATCGGTGCATTCGCGATTAACTCGCATAAAATTCTAAATAGATTAGATATAATGACATAATCTATTTATAAGTCTTGACCAAACTACGTGCCAGCAGTCGCGGTAATACGTAGGAGGCTAGTGTTAGTTATCTTTATTGGGTTTAAAGGGTAAGTAGACGGTAAATTAAACTCTAAACGAGTACTTTTTTACTAGAGTTATATGAGAGAAGGAAGAATTTCTGGAGTAGAGATAAAATTTGATGATACCAGGAGGACTGTCAACGGCGAAGGCGTCCTTCTATGTAATAACTGACGTTGAGAGACGAAGGCTTGGGTAGCAAACAGGATTAGATACCCTAATAGTCCAAGCAGACAATGATGAATGTCATACATTAGATATATATTTAATGTATAAACGAAAGTGTAAGCATTCCACCTCAAGAGTACTATGGCAACATATAAACTGAAATCATTAGACCGTTTCTAAAACCAGTAGTGAAGTATGTTATTTAATTCGATGATCCGCGAAAAACCTTACCACAGCTTGTATAGCAGATTATAAAAAATTGTTACAAGCGCTGCATGGCTGTCTTTAGTTAATGTCGTGAGATTTGGTTAATTCCTTTAATTAACGAAAACCCTCACTTTATTTGTTTATATAAAGTGGTTCGCTACTACATCGGACCAGATAAAAGGGATTAAGACAAGTCATTATGGCCTTAATGCTGTGGGCTATAGACGTGCCACATACGCCTTTACAACGGGATGCGATATTGTGAAATGGAGCTAATCCCCAAAAAAGGAAATAATATGGATTGTAGTCTGTAACTCGACTACATGAAAAAGGAATTACTAGTAATCGTGAATCACCAACGTCACGGTGAATTTTATCTTAGTTAGGTACTAACCACTCGTCAGGCGCTGAAAAAAGAAGATGCAGTAAGTTTGATTTTTTCTGTGTAAAATTATATATATTTATGATATATAAATATGCAGGATAGTTTTCGTATGCAAAACTTTGATTGGTGTTAAGTCGAAATAAGGTTCGTGTAATGGAAATTGCACGGGGAGTATAAAATTTACAAAAAAAATAATAGTATATATATTATCAAATCAAAATATAGGTATATAATAAATTGGTTCAATTCCAGTTAAAGATTAAATATATATATATATATTGGACAGGGAGGTCCCGTAAGCTGGTTAACGGGTTGAGCTGTAAACTCAATAGCTATAAGCTATCGAAGGTTCGATTCCTTTTCTCCCTAATTAGATCTTTATCTAATCCTATCTAGACATTTATTATTATTTGTATAATATGTTAATAGATTTAGTTTTTTTATTATGAATAATATATTTTTATTAAATGATTCTATTACTAATGGATTTAGAATAGAATTTGTAGATATTATTTATTTAGTATCTATTTTATTAGGTATACTTACTATAAGTAGTAGAAATCCTGTAGTATCTGTTTTATTTTTAATAGGTTTGTTTGTTAATGTTGCAGGTTTATTAATTTTAGTTGGATATAATTTTATAGGATTAGCTTATATATTAGTTTATGTAGGTGCTGTTTCTATTTTATTTTTATTTATTTTAATGTTAATTAACATTAGAGTTTCTGAATTATTTAATGATACTAATAATGATTTACCTTTAGCTGGTTTAACTATTATTATTTTTTATTATATAATGGCACAAGTATTACCTCTAAATTTTACAGAAAATAGTATTGTTTCTTATTTATCTAATTCATACTCTGATATATATAATGTAGAATTAGATAATGAATTGTTTAATATAGTTGATTTAAAACAACAAATTGGTTATGCAAGTAGTAAAGGTTGAGATAATTCACTAATAGAACCTACACATATAGCTAGTATAGGTAATATTATGTATACTAGTTATTCTATGTGATTAATTGTTACTTCTATTATTTTACTATTAGGTATGGTAGGTGCTATAGTTATCACAATAAAACAAAAATAGAAAGATAAAGCTTAAACAATTAATTATTATATTAAAATATGATATATAAATCAAAAAGTAATTTTCAAAATCATCCTTTCCATTTAGTATCTCCGTCACCTTGACCATTGTTTACTAGTTTGTCATTATTTATATTAACAACAACTACAGTTTTATTTATGCATGGATTCCAAGGATTCCAATATTTAGTAGTTTTAGCTGTATTTAACGTTATTTACGTTATGGCTTTATGATTTAGAGATGTAATTTCAGAAGGTACTTATTTAGGTAATCATACTAATGCTGTACAAAAAGGATTAAACTTAGGTGTAGGTTTATTTATTATATCTGAAGTTTTCTTCTTCTTAGCTATATTCTGAGCATTCTTTCATAGTGCAGTATCACCTAGTGTTGAATTAGGTGCACAATGACCTCCATTAGGTATACAAGCTGTTAATCCTTTTGAATTACCATTATTAAACACTATATTATTATTATCTTCAGGTGTGACAATTACATATGCTCACCATTCTTTAATACAAGGTAATAGAAAAGGTGCTTTATATGGTACAGCTGTAACAATTACATTAGCTGTAATATTTACTTTCTTCCAAGGTGTTGAATATTCAGTATCTTCTTTCACTATTTCTGATAGTGTTTATGGTTCATGTTTCTACTTTGGTACTGGTTTCCACGGTATACACGTTATTATTGGAACAGCTTTCTTAGCTGTAGGATTATGACGTTTAGCTGCATACCATTTAACAGATCACCATCACCTTGGTTACGAATCAGGTATATTATACTGACATTTTGTAGACGTAGTATGATTATTCTTATATATTTCTGTATACTACTGAGGTTATTAGAAATAAATATATTTAAATATCTATTTATTATACCTAAGGTATAATATCTAAATATAGATAAATAATAAGATATATTTGTTTTACCTGTTATTTTACAACATAAATTATATATTTATTAATTGTGCATTAAATGTATGGATATAACCATAGTCTAAAATTAGATTACTAAGGAAAATTAAGTAATTAATAATGAGTACAGGTTAAGGTACATGCTTTAGATATTTAAATGAGTTAACAATAGATGCTAATGATCATAGTAAATCTATTCTTTAGAGACTAATGATCATAGTAAATCTATTCTTTAGAGACTTTAGTTTAATGGTAAAACATGTGACTTTTAATCATTATAATATGGGTTCAAATCCCATAGGTCTTAATAGATTACTATAATCTTAGTTAAAATTCCGAAAATGACTATAAGTTAATGGTAGACTGCTTATTTACCATATAAGATGTGCTGATTCGAATTCAGCTAGTCATAATAAGTAAATAATTTAAATATTAAAATTGTCATAATGGCTATAAGT
This sequence comes from Penicillium verrucosum, assembly GCF_028828655.1. NCBI lineage: Eukaryota > Fungi > Ascomycota > Eurotiomycetes > Eurotiales > Aspergillaceae > Penicillium > Penicillium verrucosum. Next base: position 108,104 of record NW_026643217.1, on the reverse strand, counting down.
TAATGGTAGACTGTTTACCTTCCAAGTAAAGTGTGCTGATTCGAATTCAGCTAGCCATATATAGGGTTAGTAACTTAATTGGTAAAGGGTTTTCTTGTCGAGAAAATAGATGCCGGATCAAAACCGGTCTAATTCGTATATGTATATAAATTAAAGGAAAAGTTGCTATTGGTAGGGTAAGATATTTGCTAAATATTGTGTTTTAACACTTAGATGTTCGATTCATCTTTTTTCCGAAGAGCATAGTTTAATAGGTAAAACTGTAAGCTTCAACCTTATATTTCTTAGTTCAAATCTAAGTGCTCTTGAATATATTATAGGTTCTTTAACTTAACTGGTAAAGTGTATTCTTGATAAGGATATGTTCAGTGTTCGAGTCACTGAAGAATCAAAAAAAAAAAGAGAGTTTGCTGAGTGGTTTAAGGCGGCTAGCTTGAGTCTAGCTAAAGATATAAACTTTCATATGTTCGAATCATATACTCTCTGATACTTATAATGTATCTAAAAAATTAATTAAATAAAATTGCGTATAATAATGTATTAACATGTTATTATATATATATAATAAAATTAAACTAATGTAAATACATTATAGGTCTTACAGGTTAGTGTCCGATGGTTGGTCGCTTCATTTGGGTTGGAGATTGTTTATGTTCGAATCATAATAACCTGATAACTAAAAAAAGTCTAATAATATGGCTCAATAAAGATGATATGTACCATATACATCTTGATAAATCAAGACAAGTATATAAAGAAACTATTATGGATGGTTAGCTATATATTTCAAGATATTTATATCTAGGCAACAATATAAACTAGAAATCATAGAGAAATCTAATTATAAGACAAAGTGAATTGAAATATCTTAGTAACTTTAGTAAAAGAAATCAAACGAGATTGTTATTAGGTGTCTTCTTAATAGCAAAAGCCTTAATAAATAATTACTATATTTACCAAATATAGGTTATAATTGTTTATAGTAAATATATTATAAAATATATTTAAGTATAACGGAAAAAAATCTGTTGAAAAATAGGGGAACCTTCCTCTAAGGCTAAAAAAAATATATAAGCGATAGAGTAACAGTACCGTGAGGGAAATACCCTGAAATAGTAGTTTTATAAGCAGCTCAAGTTAAAATTTAAATAAATAATAAGAGCGTACCTTTTGCATAATGGGTCAGCAAGTTAATTTTAGATGCAAGTAACATCTCTTTTATAAGCATTTACATCTAGAACATTAGACATAATGTCTAATGATAATATTGGTATGTAAATTTATTAATAAAATTAGGAGGTAGATACGTAGATAAACCAATTATGAAAAAATGAATTAGTATCTAGAATTAGACCCGAAGGCTAGTGATCTTACCATGGTCAGGGTTATAAAAGCCCGAACGGGTTATCGTTGTAAAGATATCCGATGAACTGTGGTAAGTTAGTGAAAGACAAAACTGACTAGTATAGCTGGTTTTCCGCGAAACCTATGTAAGTAGGTAATTTAATTAACATCTTAGCAGGTACAGAACTGTGATCTCGGACAATATCTAAGATATTTGTCAACATCGGGGGTTGTAGTGACTTTACCGGAGAGTATTTGCACTCGGAAGGGCAAAGATGAATGTTAAATAATCGGACATAGTGCGATAAGGTTGTATGTCTAAAGGGAAACAGCCCAGAACAAGAGTTAAGGTTCCAAAATTATTGTTAAGTGAAATTAAGGATGTTTTTTTTTAAAACAATCAGGAAATAGGCTTAGAAGCGGCCATTTTTTGAAGACCTCGTAACAGAGCACTGATTAATAAATTAGGTAAAAACGCCGAAAATTTAACGGATCTAAATAATATACCGAAACCTTGTACACAAATTAAAATTAAAGTGCTGTGGCTTAGATTAGATCTTAAATCTAAATTAAAGCGCTGTGACTTAGGATTTTTGTGGGGTAGCGGAACATTGGATTAAACAAAATATTAATATTTTTCTTAAAATATTAAAGATCTTGCATAAAGCTATCTAAACTAAATATATGATTTATTATATATTGTGATTGATTATTTATTTAACTATACTACAATATAATATAACTAATTGATTATTTATTTAACGATATATTTTTAAATTAGTTATTTAGTGTGGGTTATATAGTAAAATAAAAAAGTTAGTAGTAGTAAATATAGTAGTTTAAATGCTATATTACGATTTATGTGTATCTGTTAAATCCAAGAGAGAATGCTGACATGAGTAACGAAAAAGGCTTTTAGCCTCGCCTGAAGCTTATGGTTTCATCTAAAATCGGTGTCTAAAAAAATTAATCAAATGATAATTTTGATGACGTTTTATGCTTTTTTATATGATAATACCAAAACCTTTAACAAGTAATAAAGGTTCTGGAAAAGTTTATTTTATTATTTGAAGTGGAAAATATTTAATACTCATACTTATTGGTATAAAATTGTAAATTATAATATATAATACATACTTATTATAATATTATGATTTATAAATATAATAGAGTGAGTCAAATAATAAATATTTTAGAACCAAGTAATAGTCTTTATCTATTATAATGATATTATAGATAATAATTAATAATTAATTACCATTAGATTATTAATATGTATTTATAGATTATATAATGATTATTATATAAAATATATCTATTAAATGTTATTATTAATAATACTATAATATATAGATTAAAGACAACTTTATACTGGTAAAAAAAATAAAAGAAAAAAACAATTAATAACCGTACCTAGAAACTAACTCAAGTAAGCAAGTAGAGAATACAAAGGCGTTTGAGAGAACAATCATTAAGGAACTCGGCAAATTGACTCTGTACCTTTGGAATAAGGAGGACCATTATTATTAAATTTAACATATAGTAAAGTATGAAATTAAATATGAAAAATTAAATTAATAATAAGAGGAATCATGAAATAATGTTGTACGACTGTTTAATAAAAACACAGCACTCTGCAAAGATAAAAAATCAAAGTATTGAGTGTGATGTCTGCCCAATGTCGGCTGGGTAACGGATCTACCTTGATTATTAACTGAGGTTTTGAAGGACACCCCGATTAATGGCGGCCTTACCTATGAGGGTCCTAAGGTAGCGAAATACCTTGGCCGTTAAATGCGGTCCTGCATGAATGACTTAACGATGCAACAGCTGTCTCGATGATTGTCTCAGTGAAATTGGAATAGCAGTGCAGATACTGTTTACCTCTAGATAGACGAGAAGACCCTATGCAGCTTTACTGTTACTAATTATAGGAGTGAAATTTTAGGATGATTTATAGTGTATAAGGTAGTTGTTTAGATAATAATGAAACACCTTTATTCGAATCCTTATATATACTCTTAATGATTAGAAGGCAGTTTATGCGGGGCACAGATCCCACAAAAAGTACCTGGGTATATCCAAAGTTCATATTGTAAACTTGTATATTTATATACAAATATTTTAATTTGTTCTAATTATTATTATAATTATACAGTTATTATTCGATTAAATTCCACAATTATTTTTTATTTTAAGTAAGATTTTAACTATGCGGTGAATAGATGTATTTTAAACTTTACTGGACTTTGTTCTAATTTTAGTCCAAAGATTTAAAAGTTTATTTGTTATATTAATAAAGTATTTGTCTTTATTAATATAATGTTTAACTATACTTTAAAAGTTTAATGGCTAAATCTTGCTTTACTGTTTGACCTACAAGTCTATCAGTCGCGTAAGCGGGGCATATGATCACAAGATGCATTAAGGAAAGGTCTTGGATTATAGAAAAAGTTACGCTAGGGATTTATAACTGTGAGTCCTCCAATATTATAAAATATTGGTAATATATTGGGTAAATTTCAAAGACAACTTATATTAGTTAAGTGTATTTGAAGCGAAACTTATTTTAGCATGTTTATCTTTAAGATAAATTAAAATAAGGACGTTCAACGACTAAAAGGTGAGTATAGCTAACAATAATCCTTTTTTAACGCCCAACATCTTTATTAATTATTATCATAACTAAATACACTATTTGTATAATTATTATTATTTTTTAATAATGTATTAGACTTGGTTTACCAAGCTTTAATATTATATAATTAATTAAATTAATTATATTAATATCTAAATATTAATATAGATATGTTAAATATTATAAAATCAAAATTAAATACTACATATAAAAAAAAAGGGTTAAATGATTCTAGTATAGCTATTTATAATAGAGATGTTATACCTGCTGTAAGCAATTGAAAAAGTAGTATATATGCTTATAATAAAAATGCTATTAATTTAATTCCTATTAAAAGTAAATATGTAATGAAATTAATTAAAGCATACTTTAATTTATATCATTTACAACTAGAATCTTTATTAAGAAAAAATAGATTACGTCGTAGATTTAGAAAAATATCTACTAATAGAATATTTATTAGTGATGGTGAATTTAAACATACTAATGATAAAGTTAATATAACATTATATGTTTATAATAAACAAAAACTTAATTACTTATTAAGACTTAAAAAAAGATATTTAACTTTATTTAAAAAAGCTAAATTTGCTAGAAAATTAAAATTAATAAAAAATAGAGGATTAACTATTTTGTTTAAACATAAACAAAAAAGTATATTATTAAGTAATCTTTTACCTAATTATAATACTCAAGTAAATACAGCACAAAATATTTACTATACAAAATTTATTAAAAAAAGTTTTAAAAGATTAAGATTCTATATGTATTATAAACAAATGCTTTATATTAATAAAGCTAAATTTGAAAATACTTATCTACAAGGTTTAATAAGTTTAGTTAGAAATATTTTTAATAAAAATATTGAATTTAATATTATTAATTTAAAATATTTTTATTTTAATAGTAAAATATTTACTCAACCTTTAGAATTAAAATTAAAAAAAAAAAGAAATGTTTTAAGATATCTTAAAGTTTTAATAAGAAAAGCAAAAATTAAAAACATTAAATTAGCAGATAAATCTAAAAAATTTTTTAATTTTAATATTTTTAATAGTGATAATTTCTTATTACAAGATAATACTAAATCTAAGTATTTAAAAAAAATTATTTTAAGTAATTTAAAGTATAAAAGAGTATCTGGTGTTAGATTAGAAGCTGCTGGTAGATTAACTAGACGTTTTTCAGCTTCTAGATCTCAACGTAGAACTAAATATAAAGGAAATTTAGAAAATGTTTATTCTTCATTTAAAGGTTATCCTACACCAGTGTTAAGAGGAAATGATAAAGCTAATTTACAATATACTGTTATTAACTCAACTTCACGTGTTGGAGCTTTTGGTGTTAAAGGTTGAGTAAGTAGTACTTAATTTCTCTTTTCTTTTTACTTTACAATTATCTCTCCCTTATATTAATTAATAAAGATGATGAAATAGTCTGAACCGTTTTGAGAAAAATGGAAATAAAAGTATATTCAGCTTTAGGCTGAATCTTTTATGATAACATAAATTGAACAGGCTAATTTGCGCAAGAGAGTACAAATTGAGTGCGCGGTTTGGCACCTCGATGTCGGCTTAGCTCATCCTCATGCATGCAGAAATCATGAAGGGTTCGACTGTTCGTCGATTAAAGAGCTACATGAGCTGGGTTTAATACGTCGTGAGACAGTATGGTTTCTATCTTCTAGAGGAACATAAAGTAGATTAAAGATAGCCCCTTCGTACGAAAGGAGTTGGGTATATTGATCTCTGGTTTACCTGTTGTTTATGGTTTATATTATAATATATGTTATAATGATAATTAATACTTATACTAAGGTATTGTTACACTATTAGTAGTGTAGCCAGACAACATAGGCATGGCAGGAAAGCTACATCAGTTAAAGATAAGTGTTGAAAGCATCTAAACGCGAAGCAAACTTTATGATACTTTTATACGTAGTAGAACACTACGAGCATAATTGTTATCTTTTAACAATTAATAGGCTTTGGTTGTAAGAATGAAAACATTTTTAGATATAAAGTACTAATTTTTAAAAATAGTATACTAAATATTAATAAATATCATTATAATATTTTAGATATGTTACAATAAAGCCTTTTTAGCATAAAAGTAATGCAACCGTTTTGTAATCGGTAGAAGTGAGTTCGATACTCGCATAAGGCTATATATATTTTAGATATAATTTAAAGACCCAATGGTCAAGACTGGTTAAGACATAACATTTTCACTGTTAGTGCGGGAGTTCAAATCTCCCTTGGGTTACAAAAGATTATAATAAAAGAGATTAGCTCAGTTGGTAGAGCTGTCGCTTTACACGCGAAAGGTCAGGTGTTCAAATCACCTATCTCTTAAAGCGAATTAATGTAATAGTAACATATATGGCTCATGTCCATATTATTTAGGTGCAAATCCTAAGTTCGCTACCAAAGACTATAGCTTAATTGGTTAAAGCGAACCACTCATGATGGTTTGAGTAAATGTTCAAGTCATTTTAGTCTTATTTAATCCGAGTGCTGGAACTGGTAGACAGTCTTAACTTAAGCTTAAGTGGCGCAAGCCGTAAACGTTCGAATCGTTTCTTGGATATATTAGGGGTTATAGTTTAACTGGTAAAACGACGATTTTGCATATCGTTATTTCAGGATCGAGTCCTGATAACTCCATAACTATTAATATTGTTAATTATTAACGCTTGAGAAGCTCAATTGGTAGAGCGGATCATTGAAGCTGATTAGGTTGTAAGTTCAAATCTTATCTCGAGCAAACTTGGCTTATATGGCTACTTAAATTAATAGACATGGGTATGCTGAAATTGGTAAACAGGTTCCGCTTAGGACGGGATAGTTTTATACTTTGCAAGTTCAAGTCTTGTTACCCATATTTTTATATACATATAGTTTATGTTGTCGACTAATCGGTAAGTCATAAATTTTTGGTATTTACTATTGGGTGTTCGAGTCGCCCCAACATAAGACAAATTCTTATTTATTATCTATATTGTTTTAGCCAGGATAGTTTAATCGGTAGAACAATAATTTCATGAATTAAGAATGAGAATTCGAATTTCTCTCCCGGCTTTTTAACCTTAATAAAAGCTATATCAAATACATATCATATACAATTATATTGTAGTACATTTTCAAATCCGGCCTTGTAGTAATCTTACTATATCTTATTTTTCTAGTGAGACACATACGTTAACTTTTAGAATATACTATTATAATTTTATTACATTATGTAAGCCATTTAAATATTAAATTATAATAATTTTACCTAAAAAAAAAAAAATATTTATAATTTAATAATAAAAATAATATTAATAATAAAAATAATATTATTTATCAAAGTTTATTTTTTAAATTTTGGGCTATAGCTATAGGTTTTTTACTTTAAATATACTAAAAAAACAATTAAAACTATAAAAAAAATTTTGCTTATCGCCAAATCCTCTTTAAATAATAAAGATTTAAACAATCTTAACCTTAATACAAATATTTTACAAGGTTACTCTACAAAAATTCATACTGATACAGATAATATAGGTACTGTGTTAGATTTTAAACAACCTACAGAATGACAAGAAAGATGATTTTTATCATCAAATGCTAAAGATATAGGTACTTTATACTTAATGTTTGCATTATTTTCTGGTTTAGTTGGAACAGCGTTTTCAGTTTTAATCAGATTAGAGTTATCTGGTCCAGGTGTACAATATATATCAGACAATCAATTATATAATAGTATAATAACAGCGCATGCTATCTTGATGATTTTCTTCATGGTTATGCCTGCATTAATTGGAGGTTTTGGTAATTTCTTATTACCATTACTAGTTGGAGGTCCAGATATGGCATTTCCTAGATTAAATAATATAAGTTTTTGATTATTAGTTCCTAGTTTATTTTTATTTATATTCTCAGCTACTATAGAAAATGGAGCTGGTACAGGTTGAACATTATATCCACCATTATCAGGAATACAATCTCACAGTGGACCTAGTGTAGATTTAGCTATATTTGGTTTACATTTAAGTGGTATTAGTAGTATGTTAGGTGCTATGAATTTTATAACTACTATCTTAAATATGAGAAGTCCTGGTATACGTTTACACAAATTAGCTTTATTTGGATGAGCTGTTATTATTACAGCTGTGTTATTATTATTATCATTACCAGTGTTAGCTGGTGGTATTACTATGATCTTAACTGATAGAAACTTCAATACATCCTTTTTTGAAGTAGCTGGTGGTGGTGATCCTATTTTATTCCAACATTTATTCTGATTCTTTGGACATCCTGAAGTTTATATTTTAATTATACCAGGATTTGGTATTATTAGTACAGTTATTTCAGCAGCATCAAGTAAAAACGTATTTGGTTACTTAGGTATGGTTTACGCTATGATGTCTATTGGTGTATTAGGATTTATAGTTTGAAGTCATCACATGTATACTGTTGGTTTAGATGTTGATACTAGAGCTTACTTTACAGCTGCTACTTTAATTATTGCTGTACCTACAGGTATTAAAATATTTAGTTGATTAGCTACATGTTATGGTGGATCTTTACATTTAACACCTCCTATGCTTTTTGCATTAGGATTTGTTGTATTATTTACTATTGGTGGGTTAAGTGGTGTTGTATTAGCTAATGCTTCACTTGATGTAGCATTCCATGATACTTACTATGTTGTAGCTCATTTCCACTATGTTTTATCTATGGGTGCTGTATTTGCATTATTTAGTGGTTGATATTTTTGAATTCCTAAAATATTAGGTTTATCTTATGACCATTTTGCTGCTAAAGTTCATTTCTGAATCTTATTTGTTGGTGTTAATTTAACATTCTTCCCACAACATTTCTTAGGTTTACAAGGTATGCCTAGAAGAATTAGTGATTACCCTGATGCTTTCTATGGTTGAAATTTAATTAGTAGTATTGGTTCTATTGTTAGTGTTGTAGCTACATGATATTTCTTAACTATTATTTATAAACAACTTACAGAAGGTAAAGCTGTATCAAGATATCCTTGATTAACTCCACAATTATTCAGTGATACTTTCCAAGTATACTTTACTAGAAATAATAGTTCTTTAGAATGATGTTTAACTAGTCCACCTAAACCTCATGCTTTTGCTAGTTTACCTCTACAATCTTAATGTTTAGATATATATTATAATAATTTATATTATTATATATCATACATATATGATTTTAACAAACATGATATGGTATTAAAATACACTTACTTTTATCTATATATTTATATAGAATGTGTTCCATATATTTATTTAAATATAGAGAGTATGATTATAATATATATAATAACTTCAAAATTGATTATATATAAAATATATAAATCAATAAAGACATAACCTAACGTATGTCTATTAACATTAAAATTGATAAATAAATGCTACTTACACGTATCCCAATATAGATGTGAGTTATGTCTTAATTAGATCTTTAATATTAAATATTAATAATTTAATCTAAACTTACTTTAGATTTATTTTAGTATAAATATTTATTTAAATTAAAGATCTATTGGGGAGGTAGTAATAACTCAAAAAAAAAAAAGGTAGATATAGTTCAAAGGTAGAACAGTTATCTGTGGCATAACATATCTTAGTTCGATTCTAGGTATCTACCCTAAATTAAACCATTCGGATGGTATTTAATATATGCAACCTTAAAAAAAGGTTGTAATCCAATAGTAGTCTCATTATATAAATTTTTTGCTAATGAGACACATATGTTAACTTTTACATAAAACTATTGATCTTTAAAATAAAAAAAAAAAATATTAAACTAAAAATTTAATTTTCTCACATTAATAATAGTTATAGGTATAATCTTAAACATACTAAAAAAATAACACATATTAATACAATCCCATGATTTTTTGTAATAAAATAAAAATTACTGTAAGGAACAGTAAATGGACTATGTCTATAACAAATTCAGTTGTTTTCAAAAGAGAGGTGAACAGCCAATCTTTAAGTCCTAAGTCACCAACAATAACTCAACAAACTATTGATTTAAATATACCTAATATATCAACTAAATCTGATGATATGGAAGATACTGCTCTAAATTATATTAGTGATAACAATAGTACTAGTGAATTAACGGTACGTCTTAAAAGAAAATCATCTAATAGTTTATCTGATAGTGAAGATAATATTTTAACTAAAAAAGCTAAATTATCTCATGAAAATGATAATGATAATACATCTATTATTGATAGTATTGAATTATCTCATGATAATGATAATACATCTGTTATTGAATTAGACACTAGCGCACCGCGTGAAATTACTAATACTCAATTATCAGAAGTAGCTTCAAATACTACTGACTCTCTAGCAGAAACTGCAATTCAAATAGGGACTTTTATGAATAATTTAACTAGCTATCAAATAGCTCAACAGAATCATCAAAATGAAGCTTTTAGATTAATAGATGATATAGAAACAGCTCTTACTTTATTTGATGATTATAGTGGAGGTCTAACAGCTCAAGTTAAAGAAGTAGAACAGAGTATATATGCTAACAATCAAAATATTTTTAATAATGACTATATAAATGAGTTAGAGGTTAATGAAGAGTTACCTCTATTAGGTGATAATAATAGTGTAAATACACCTTCTGACTCTTGAGATAATAATTCTGAGCAAAATAATATAAATGATACTTTTGAGCCTAAGATTTATGATGAAGATGAGCAAAATGATTGAGACAATAATTCTGAATTAAATAATTTAGATAATGACCCTAATAATTTAAATAATAATTTCGAGCCTAATATTTTAGATAATAATTTTAGACCTGATATTGTTGATGATAATTTTAGGGCAGATATTTTTGATTCTCTAGAAGATGATTTGGATAGAACATCAGATGGTAGCTCTATATTTAATGAGATTATAGAAGATATAGGTATGGAGCCTTTAGATAATGGATCATCAATTAATGAAGTTGTATATAGTGATCAAATCCGTGCTGATGATATCGTATTTAATAATTACCATATACATATGAGTGGTGTAGATAATATCGATTACCGTATGGTTTATTACGATATACTAGAAAGTTTGAAGAATTTAGAACAACTAAAAGTTGAACACCAAGCGCTGGAAGCATCAGAAAAAGCTCTCTTACCTCTAGTTAATGGGGTGTTAGATATTCAACATGAGGTTGTAAAAGAACAAATCTCTAGTATATTAGAGACGTTCAGTCATCTTCTGTAAATAAAAACTATATAAAATATTTAACTGTAAATAACTATATGTAAACATAATTTAATTCATGACTATGTTACAAGCAGCTAAAATTATAGGTACTGGTATGGCCACAACAGGATTAATAGGAGCAGGAATAGGTATTGGTTTAGTTTTTGGTGCATTAATATTAGGTGTAGCAAGAAATCCTTCTTTAAGAGGACCATTATTTTCATATGCTATATTAGGTTTTGCATTTGCAGAAGCAACAGGATTGTTTGCTTTGATGATGGCTTTTTTATTACTATATGTAGCTTAATTTTTAATATATATATTAATGTCAATCTTATATATATATTTTTTTTAATTTAATAATAAGTTTTATTATTAATTTTAATTTAAACCTCTGTAAGAAAATATTAATATAAAACTTATATCTTATAAAAATTTAAACCTTTAAATATGACAACAACAACTTTTTTTTATTTTTAATTCCAGTATTAGGTATAATATTGTTATTAGTTAATTTAATACTTTCACCACATAATCCTTATCAAGAAAAGGATAGTGCTTTTGAATGTGGTTTTCATTCTTTTTTAGGACAAAATAGAACACAATTTAGTATTTCTTTTTTTATATTTGCTTTATTATTTTTATTATTTGATTTAGAAATTTTATTAATATATCCTTATGTTGTTAGTGCTTATACTAATGGTATTTATGGTTTATTAATAATGATAGTATTTTTTCTAGTATTAACTTTAGGTTTTGCCTTTGAATTAGGTAAAAATGCTTTAAAAATAGAAAGTAGACAAATATTTAATTTTAATATAAAATCTTGAAATGGTTATTCTTTAATATATAAGTAAATTATATATTAATAATATTTTACTTATTATTAAATTAATAAAAAAATATAGATATAAATAGGGTTAGTAACTTAATTGGTAAAGGGTTTTCTTGTCAAGAAAATAGATGCCGGATCGAAGCCGGTCTAACTCGTATATGTATATAAGATTACATAAAGTTTACATGAATTAGTACGATAAATTATAACTAAAATAAAATAAAAATAATGTTTTTTCATAATTATATTTCTAAATTACAATTAGATGCTCCAACTCCTTGGGGTTTATTTTTTTCAAGATAGTGCATCACCTCAAATGGAAGGTATTGAAGAGTTACATAATAATATAATGTTTTATTTAGCTGTTATATTATTTACTGTAACATGAATGATAATTTCAATTATAAGAAATTTTTTAGCCAATAAATCACCTATTGCACATAAATTTATGAATCATGGTACTTTGATAGAGTTAATTTGAACAATATCACCAGCATTTATATTAATATTAATAGCATTTCCATCATTTAAATTATTATATTTAATGGATGAAGTTATGGATCCTTCATTAGTTGTTTATGCTGAAGGTCATCAATGATATTGAAGTTACCAATATCCTGATTTTACTAATGTAGATGATGAATTTATAGAATTTGATTCTTATATAGTACCAGAAAGTGATTTAGAACAAGGTCAATTTAGAATGTTAGAAGTTGATAATAGAGTAATTATTCCTGAATTAACTCACACTAGAATTGTTATATCAGCTGCTGATGTTATACATTCTTATGCTTGCCCTTCTTTAGGTATTAAAGCAGATGCTTACCCAGGTAGATTAAATCAAGCTTCTGTTTACATAAACCGTCCTGGTACTTTCTTTGGACAATGTTCAGAGATATGTGGGATTTTACATAGCTCAATGCCTATAGCTATACAGTCAGTTTCAATAAGAGATTTCTTGTTATGATTAAGAGATCAAATGGAAAGTTAGAAATATAAATATGAAAAAATAATTTTTTTTATGCAAAATAAAAATATGAAAAGCATGACAACAAAATTAAATAGATACAGCCTTACATCTCTAACAAAAATATACTTAGAATTATATCTAAATCCTAAACTAGGTGAAAGATTATATTCTATCTATAGAATAATATTAATAGTATTATCTGTATATAGTTTCACACATAATAATCCTATTTTTATATTAGAATTATTAGATAATATTAATAATAATTATTTAAATCAATTACATGAGGATTCCTTTATAAATATTAAGGATAATAAGTTTAAACATTCTAACGCAAGTGGAGGTCAAGGGTCTAGTGGTGATAATGGTCCACCTGGACCTAATCCTAACCCATCTTCAGGTAAAGAACCTATGTATGAAGTTGAAAATTCAAGGCAACGGGAAGAAAAAGGTAAAAGACGGAGAGAAGAATCTACTTATAACCTTACTACTGGGCAACCAGTAGTGTTAGTTAGTTCTTCTTATGAACCTGCTATTGGGGAACATCAACCTAAAAGACGTTACAAAGGACCATTAACTGGGATTGTACATAATATGCAATATTACTATGATCATACATTAAAATGTCGTATTACACCTGAACTTACGCATTTTAACCCTGGTTGAAAAATAGCAGGTAAAGACCCAATACATATATATAAATATAGGAATATAAAGTATACTCATGATTTAAGCTCTTCAGATCGTTCTGAACATTTTTGTAGAGTAGAATATCCTGATGGTTCTACATGTACTATATACGATATAGCTACAATGGCAGCCCATATAGCATACCATAAAGAACATTATGCTTAAATTTACGTATTTATATATTAAACTTACAAATAAAAGGAATCTTTATTAAATTATTTTATTTATATAGAGATGTAATTCAAAAATAAGTAATTTACTTCTATAATATATATATACTATTATTAGTTGTAAATTACTTATAAAATATGTTAATTCAATGGTAGAATATCGTGCTACGGACACGTAAATATAAGTTCAAGTCTTATACATATTTATATAATATTAATTAATATTTGTAATAATTATATTTATATATGTAGTATAGATAAATCAAATAAAATTTTATATAAGTATAATGAATTTTTCAATATTTTTATTTGTCATAGGGATATTAGGATTTGTATTAAATAGAAAAAACATTATATTAATGTTAATTTCTATAGAGATAATGTTATTATCTGCAACATTTTTAATATTAATCAGTTCACTTAGTTTTGATGATATATTAGGACAAACTTTTGCTGTATATATTTTAACAATAGCAGGAGCTGAATCTGCAATAGGTTTAGGAATATTAGTAGCATATTATAGATTAAGAGGTAGTATAACAATACAATATAAATAAATGTATTTAACATTGATAATTTTACCATTATTAGGTTCAATAGTATCAGGTTTCTTTGGTAGAAAAATAGGTATAACAGGATCACATATAATAACATGTGGTTCAGTAATAACTACAACATTATTAGCTATAATAGCTTTTTTTGAAGTAGGTTTTAATAATATACCAGTAACAATAAATATAGCTAGATGAGTAGATGTAGAATCATTATATGTATTATGAAACTTTAGATTTGATTCATTAACTGTATCTATGTTAATACCAGTATTAATAGTATCTAGTTTAGTACACATATATTCTATAAGTTACATGAGTCATGATCCACATAATCAAAGATTTTTTAGTTACTTAAGTTTATTCACTTTTATGATGATTATACTAGTAACAGGAAATAATTATTTAATTATGTTTGTAGGTTGAGAAGGTGTAGGTGTTTGTTCATATCTTTTAGTAAATTTCTGATTTACTAGAATAGCAGCAAATCAAAGCTCTTTATCAGCTTTATTAACTAATAGAGTAGGTGATTGTTTATTAACTGTAGGTATGTTTACAATAATATGATCTTTTGGTAATTTAGATTATAGTACAGTATTTGCATTAGCACCTTACTATAATGAAACTATAATCACATTAGTAGGAATATGTTTATTAATAGGTGCAACAGCTAAAAGTTCTCAAGTAGGTTTACATATTTGATTACCTCAAGCTATGGAAGGTCCTACACCTGTTTCTGCTTTAATTCACGCTGCTACTATGGTTACTGCTGGAGTTTATTTATTAATGAGATCTTCACCTTTAATTGAATATAGTTCAACTGTTTTGGTTTTATGTTTATGATTAGGTGCTATTACTACAGTATTTAGTTCTTTAATAGGTTTATTCCAACAAGATATTAAAAAAGTTATTGCCTATTCAACTATGAGTCAATTAGGTATGATGGTTATAGCTATAGGTTTATCTAGTTATAATTTAGCTTTATTCCATTTAGTTAATCACGCTTTTTATAAAGCATTATTATTCTTAGGTGCTGGATCAGTTATACACGCAGTAGCTGATAACCAAGATTTTAGAAAATATGGTGGTTTAAGAGAGTTTTTACCTTTAACATATTCAGTTATGTTAATAGCTTCATTAAGTTTAGTAGCTGTACCTTTCATGACTGGATTCTATTCTAAAGATTTTATTCTAGAATCTTCTTATGGACAATTCTACCTATCAGGTACTATAGTTTATTTTGTAGCTACTATAGGTGCTATGTTTACTACACTTTATTCAGCTAAGGTTTTATATTTAACTTTCTTAGCTAATCCTAATGGACCTTTATCTAGTTATAAACATGCTCATGAAGGTGATATTTTCTTAACTTTACCTTTAATTATCTTATCTATTTTTTCTATATTCTTTGGTTATTTAACTAAAGATATATTTATAGGTTTAGGTACTGGTTTCTTTGTAGATAATAGTTTATTTATTCATCCTAGTCATGAAATTATGTTAGATACAGAATTTGCTGTACCTACATTCTTTAAATTATTACCATTTATATTTACAGTTTGTTTAAGTATTATTTCTGTTTTATTTTCTGAATTCTTACCTAAATTACTTATTAACTTTAAATTCTCAAGATTTGGTTATAATATCTTTAGTTTCTTTAATCAAAGATTTTATATAGAATTATTCTATAATAAATATATTGTAGAAGGTGTTCTTAAATTAGGTGGTCAAACTACTAAAAGTTTAGATAAAGGTTCAGTTGAATTCTTAGGACCTTATGGTTTAGAAAAAGGATTATTATCTTTAAGTAATAGTTTAGGTAAATTAAGTACTGGTGTAATTACTACTTATGCTTTATATGTATTAATAGGTTTAATGTTCTACATATCATTAATATATTTCTCTTATAATGATAATAATTTATTTATATTAGTTATATTTACTTTATTTGCATTATTAAATAATAATTTAACATCAACTAAATAATAATTTAACATTTAATTAATAATATAAAGTTATCATTTACTTAATAATAAGTTATCATTTACTTAATAATAAGTTATCATTTATTTAATAATAACTTATTATTTTTTTTTATAATAGATATATCTAAATATCTATTATTTATTTTATTTAATTTAAATTTATTTATATTTTTTATTCAGATATGCTTTTATCTTCAATCTTCTGTTTAATATTATCTAATGCATTGTCTTTTAGACGTGATACAGCTATTCTTTATTCAAGAATAGGTATTATAATATTATTTTACTGTATTTATTTATGTTATAATAATTTATTTATAACATATTTAGATAATGGTATAGGGTTGTTTGGTGGTTTATTTTATACATCACCTATAACACAAACATTTCATATATTAATATTTATTATTACATTATTAATACTGAATTTAACTGGTTTTTATCCAAGAAAACTTCTATCTAGTAATTACTTAAGTTTATCTAAATTATTATTTACAAAATTACAATTTGTTAAAAACATTGCTGTATCTAATATAATTTTAAAAAAAGGAGAACAATATACAATATTAGAATATACATTAATGTTATTATTTATTGTAATAGGTAGTTTATTATTAATATCTAGTAGTGATTTTGTATCTATATTCTTATCTATAGAATTACAAAGTTATGGTTTATATTTATTATGTACTATGTATAGAAATTCTGAATCAGCTACATCTGCTGGTTTAACTTATTTTT
This sequence comes from Penicillium verrucosum, assembly GCF_028828655.1. Classification (NCBI taxonomy): domain Eukaryota; kingdom Fungi; phylum Ascomycota; class Eurotiomycetes; order Eurotiales; family Aspergillaceae; genus Penicillium; species Penicillium verrucosum. The sequence goes on along the minus strand of NW_026643217.1, from coordinate 90,943 downwards.
TATTAGGTGGATTAGCATCTTGTTTTATATTATTAGGTATAGCTTTAATATATGCAAATTTAGGTGTAACATATTTAGATAGTTTCTATGTTATAAATAATTTAGCAGGTGTATTAGATCAACAACAAATTACTACTTATATACCTTATTGCTTATTATTAATAACTATAGGATTATTATTTAAAATATCAGCTGCACCATTCCATTTTTGATCACCTGATGTTTATGATGCAATACCTACTATAGTTACTACTTTTGTAGCTATAATAGCTAAAATTTCTATATTAACTTTATTATTACAATTAGTTCATTATACAAATAGTATATATATTACTACACAATATACTTGAACTACTAGTTTATTAATAAGTTCATTATTATCTTTAATAATTGGTACTGTATTAGGTTTAACACAATTTAGAATTAAAAGATTATTTGCTTATAGTACTATATCTCATTTAGGTTTTATGTTATTAGCATTAACTATTAATAGTGTTGAATCTATACAATCATTTATTTTCTATTTAGCTCAATATAGTTTATCTAATTTAAATGCATTTATTTTATTAATAGCTATAGGTTATAGCTTATATGCTTATAATGATAAAAATATTAATCATAATAATTTAATAGATAAAAATAATTCACCTATACAACTTATAAGTCAGCTTAAAGGATATTTCCATATTAATAGTTTCTTAGCTTTAAGTTTAACTATTACTTTATTCTCATTTGCTGGTATTCCACCTTTAATGGGATTCTTTGCTAAACAGATGGTATTTTCTGCAGCTTTACAAGAAGGATTTATATTTTTAACTCTTATAGGTGTATTAACTAGTGTTATAAGTGCTGTATATTATTTATTTATAGTAAAAACTATGTTCTTTGATGGACATTGTTATACTTATTTTAGTAGCTTAAAAGATTTAAGAATACCTGCTCTTATTTTACAAAAAAATAAAGTAGTTAATAAAATATATTTTAATTCTAATTTTGCTTTATCTAGTTCTTTATCTATAACTATTTCTATTTTAACATTAATTATACTTTTATTTATGTTTATGCCTAATGAAACATTGCATTTATCTAATTTATTAGCTATTGTATTATTTATTCCTGTTAATATTTAAAATATTTATTAATTGAACTAACTTACATATATTAATATAAATATTATATCCACAATATATATATTAATATAGAGTATAAATATATAATTACAATATATATATATAGATCCATAATTACATTTATTAAGAATAGAAATTGTAATTTCTTTTCCGGCTGCATAGCAGTTTTTAATTGAACAAACCCATATATAAATATATATATTTATATTATAATATAGCAAAATAAAACATAAAATAGAACAATAACAATAAATATATAATAAAAATATGAGAATTCTTAAAAATCATCCTTTATTAAGATTAGTAAATTCTTACTTAATCGACGCACCTACACCAGCTAATATAAGTTATTTATGAAACTTTGGTTCATTATTAGCAATATGTTTAATAATACAAATTGTAACAGGAGTTACATTAGCTATGCATTACACACCTAGTGTAGCTGAAGCATTTAATTCTGTTGAACACATTATGAGAGATGTTAACAATGGTTGATTAATACGTTATTTACACGCTAATACAGCTTCAGCTTTCTTCTTTTTAGTATACCTACACATAGGTAGAGGTTTATACTATGGATCTTATAAATCACCAAGAACATTAACATGAATTATAGGTACAGTAATCCTTATAATAATGATGGCTACAGCTTTTTTAGGTTACGTATTACCATACGGTCAAATGAGTTTATGAGGAGCAACTGTTATTACTAACTTAATGAGTGCTATACCTTGAATAGGTCAAGATATAGTTGAATTTATATGAGGTGGTTTTTCAGTTAATAATGCTACATTAAATAGATTTTTTGCATTACACTTCTTATTACCTTTCGTATTAGCTGCATTAGTATTAATGCACTTAATAGCTTACCACGATGTAGTAGGATCAGGTAATCCTTTAGGTATCTCAGCTAATTATGACAGATTACCTTTCGCTCCTTACTTCTTATTTAAAGATTTAGTTACTATATTCTTATTCTTTATAGTTTTATCTATATTTGTTTTCTTTATGCCTAATGCATTAGGAGATAGTGAAAATTATGTTGTGGCTAATCCTATGCAAACTCCACCTGCTATTGTACCAGAATGATATTTATTACCTTTCTATGCAATATTAAGATCTATACCTAATAAATTATTAGGTGTTATAGCTATGTTTGCTGCTATTTTAGCTTTAATGGCAATGCCATTAACAGATTTATCTAAATTAAGAGGAGTACAATTTAGACCTTTAAGTAAAATTGCATTCTTTATATTTGTAGCTAATTTCTTAGTATTAATGCAAATAGGTGCAAAACACGTTGAAACTCCATTTATTGAAGTAGGACAAATATCTACTGTGTTATATTTTGCACACTTCTTTATTATAGTACCTGTAGTAAGTATTATAGAAAATAGTTTAGTAGAGTTAGCTACTAAAAAATAATTAGTATATAATAATATTATTATACCTATTATATATAATTAATATTTATAAATTAAAGGAGTTTGAGTAGAAGGTTCTGCGTTTCGATTGCAAATCGAAATAAAGGGATTCGAGTTCCCCGAACTCCTTAGATAGCTATGTTTAGATTTAGACTATACTATTAGTTTATATATAATATTAACCTATATATTTAGTTAAAATATTAGATATATATATATTATATATATATTAAACATAAAAAGTTTCAATGTATAATATTGAGTATATTTATTAAATATTTATATATATAGAATAAAAACTGCAGGTTGTTAATTACAATTAATATTAATATAAATATAAATATTCTATTGATATATATTGTTATAATAAATAATTAATAAATAAATGATAAGTATAATTTCTATTATTGAAGGGCTATTATTAATAGTACCTGCTTTACTTTCAGTTGCATTTGTAACTATAGCCGAACGTAAAACTATGGCTTCTATGCAAAGAAGATTAGGTCCTAATGCAGTAGGTTATTATGGTTTACTACAAGCATTTGCTGATGCTTTAAAATTATTATTAAAAGAGTATGTAGCTCCTACACAAGCTAATATTATATTATTTTTTATAGGACCTATGATAACTTTAATCTTTTCTTTATTAGGTTATTTAGTTGTACCATTTGATAGTGGAATTTTTGTATCTGATTATAGTTTAGGTATGCTTTATATGTTAGCTGTATCATCTTTAGCTACATATGGTATATTATTAGCAGGTTGATCTGCTAATTCTAAATATGCTTTTTTAGGTTCATTAAGAAGTACAGCTCAGTTAATTAGTTATGAGTTAATATTAAGTTCTGTAATTATATTAATTATCTTATTAACTGGTAATTTAAATATTATTACTATTGTAGAATCACAAAGAATAGTTGATTTCATATTACCATTATTTCCTTTATTTATTATATTTTTTATAGGTTCTATAGCAGAAACTAATAGAGCTCCTTTTGATTTAGCTGAAGCTGAATCAGAACTTGTTAGTGGTTTTATGACAGAACATTCAGCTAGTGTATTTGTATTTTTTTTCTTAGCTGAATATGCTAGTATTATATTAATTTGTGTTTTAAATAGTATTTTATTTTTTGGTGGTTATTTATGTATTATACCTGTTGAATTTATAATAGATATATTATATAATATATTTGGTATAAATAGTTCTATATTACAAGATATTTTTGTTAATATTTCTTCATCTCCTTTAAATTTAGCTTTTAAAACTGCTTTATTTATATTTGTATTTATTTGAGTTAGAGCATCTTTTCCTAGAATTCGTTTTGATCAATTAATGTCAGTTTGTTGAACTGTATTATTACCTTTAATTATAGCATATGTTGTTTTAATACCTTGTGTTGTATTTGGTTTAGATGCTTTACCTACAAGTTTAATACTTTAATTTAATATTTATTATTAATTTAGCTTACTTTTAGTAATTTATATTTAATTATATAATCATATATAAATTTATTATGTAACTTATAAATTACAATATAGTATGTATGTATGTATTATAATAAAATAATAATTAATTATAATATAGTATTAACTGATATATACTTAAGCTTTATAGCATATATAAGGTGTAACAAAAACAAATTAATGTTTTTTTAGCAGAAAGTATATATATATTAAAAATTAAATATGTCCTTATTATTATTATTAATTCCATTAATAGGTATAAGTCTTGTAACTATAGAGACTAATTATGGTTTAACTTTAGTAAATAATATTAAGATAAAATCTATAGCCTTAACTACAACAATAATAAATTTAATTGTATCATTGATAATGTTTATACTTTTTGATTTTAGTAGTAAACAATTTCAGTTTATTGAAGAACATTATCAAGTAAGTTATTTTGATGTATATTTAGGTGTGGATGGTTTATCTATATATTTTATATTATTAACTACTATAATAATGCCTGTAGCTATTTTATCTAATTGAAATTCAATACAATCTCAAAATGTTTTATCATTTGTAGTAATTATGTTATTATTAGAAACATTATTATTAGCTGTATTCTTAGTTTTAGATGTATTATTATTCTATATCTTTTTTGAAAGTATATTACCTCCTTTATTTTTATTAATTGGATTATTTGGTTCAAGTAATAAAGTAAGAGCTAGTTTCTATTTATTTTTATACACTTTATTAGGATCATTGTTTATGTTATTATCTATAATAGTTATGTCTTCTATTATGGGTACTACTGATTTTGATGCATTATCTAAAGCAAACTTTAGTTATGTAACTCAATTATTTTTATTTTATGGTATATTTATAGCTTTTGCTGTAAAAACACCAGTTATTTTTTTAAATACTTGATTACTAAAAGCTCACGTTGAATCACCATTATCTGGTAGTATTATATTAGCAGGTATAGTTTTAAAATTAAGTTTATATGGTATATTTAGATTAATGTTACCTTTATTACCTAAAGCTTCTTTAAACTTTACATATATAATTTATGTTATAGGTGTTATAACTATAATCTATGCTAGTTTTAGTACATTAAGAACTATAGATATTAAAGAATTAATTGCTTACTCTTCTGTATCTCACGCAGCTGTATATTTAATAGGTGCGTTTAGTAATACAATACAAGGTATAGAAGGTGCAATAGTTTTAGGTTTAGCTCACGGTTTTGTATCACCAGCATTATTTATTTGTGCTGGAGGTATTTTATACGATAGATCTTCTACTAGATTAATTACATATTATAGAGGTATGGCTCAAATTATGCCTATATTCTCTATATTATTCTTTATATTATGTTTAGGTAATAGTGGTACACCTTTAACTTTTAATTTTATAGGTGAATTTATGTCATTATATGGTGCATTTGAAAGAATGCCTATATTAGGTATACTAGCTAGTACTTCTATTGTATTATCTGCAGCTTATACTATATTTATGTATAATAGAATAGCTTTTGGTGGTTCTTATTCTGTATATTTTGTAGAAAATATAGGTGATGTTACTAGAAGAGAGTTTATATTATTATTAGTATTTGTAATATTTACAGTATTATTTGGTATATATCCTGCTCCTATATTAGATGGTTTACATTACTCTGTTTCTTCTTTAATTTATAATATAAATTAATATAATAAATATAATTTATTTATTTTAATAACATTTATTGTTTTGTTTTATTATAATCAATAACTATGTTTATTTATCTTCTTACTAGCTCAATGGCAGAGCCGAATACTTCTAATATTTTGATCCAAGTTCGACCCTTGGGTAAGAATTGTAATAATATTATTATTAATATTATTATTTTAGCCTTTATAGCTCAATGGTAGAGCGAGATACTGTTAATATTTTGATAGATGTTCGATTCATCTTAAGGGCTTATTTTTACTTTACCTTATAATCTAAAAAAAAAGTCAAGATATATTAAGAAAATATCCATATAATAGATAAAATACAAATATATGCCACAATTAGTACCATTCTTTTTTGTAAATCAAGTAGTATTTACTTTTGTTATATTAACAGTATTAATATATACATTTACTAAATTCATATTACCTAGATTTGTACGTACTTTTATTTCACGTATTTACATAAATAAATTATAATTATATAAATTAGTAGTTGTATTTTATATATAACTAAAACATAATAATTTTTTATTATTATATATATCTCTATCTTAATAGAGTTTCATTAGGTAATGAAAATAATAAGTTAATATTTATATATATCTTATAAATAAACAATAATATGCGTCATTTAGATTTTGTATTAAGTCCATTAGACCAATTTGAAGTAAGAGATTTATTTTCTCTTAACGCTAACTTATTAGGTAATTTACACTTATCATTAACTAATATAGGTTTATACTTATCAATTAGTATCTTTTTAATTTTAACATATAGCTTATTAGCTACAAATAATAATAAAATAATACCTAATAACTGATCAATAAGTCAAGAAAGTATTTATGCTACAGTACACGGTATAGTAGTAAACCAAATTAATCCTAATAAAGGACAAATGTTCTTTCCATTAATGTATGTATTATTCATATTTATTTTAGTAAATAATTTAATAGGATTAGTACCATATAGTTTTGCATCTACATCTCACTTTATATTAACATTCTCTATTAGTTTTACTGTTGTTTTAGGTGCTACTATATTAGGTTTCCAAAGACATGGGTTAAAATTCTTCTCATTATTTGTACCTTCAGGTTGTCCTTTACCTTTATTACCTTTATTAGTTTTAATTGAATTTATTTCATATTTATCTAGAAATGTTTCATTAGGATTAAGATTAGCTGCTAACATATTAAGTGGTCATATGCTTTTAAGTATTTTAAGTGGATTCACATATAATATTATGACTAGTGGTGTAATATTCTTCATATTAGGTTTAATACCTTTAGCATTTATTATTGCATTCTCTGGTTTAGAATTAGCTATAGCATTTATTCAAGCTCAAGTTTTTGTAGTTTTAGCTTGTTCATATATTAAAGATGGTTTAGATTTACATTAATATTATAGTATATTTATAGTATATCTAAATATATATATTATATCTAAATATAAACAATTTATATTATTATAGTTTTAGATTATAATAATTTTTTAAAGATATAAAAATTTTATGTAAATAGGAAAGTCCAATACTTATTAGGCATATACACTTGAATATATTTATTCAATAATTATAAAAATATAAGGATATTAACAGAAACTAAAATTATATAAAATACTTATAAGTAATAATAAAATAATAGCGAACAAGAATCCTATGTTAAGTTTTTATTTAGAATTATTAAAATTAAACAGAAACTGGCTTAATTATATCTTTAAATAATAACATTAAAATTGATAATTTTATAGTTATATATAAAACAATATAGATGTGATGTATGCATCAAAAATAAAATAGAGAGTTTGATGATGGCTCTAACTGAACACTGTCCAAGTACTTGACACATGCTAATCGTACGACTAATTATTTAATATTATTATATAATAGTTAAATTAAGTAGTAGTGGTGTACAGGTGAGTAAAAGATAAATTGGCTACCTTAAAGTAAGGGAAAAAATCCCTTATAACCAAAGGTTTAATTACCGCTTTAAGATGATAATTTTTATCTCGGTGAGTAGTAGCAAAGGTAATGACTTTACTAGCAATAAACCGTAGTCGTAACTGGAAAGTTGATCGACCACATTGGGTCTGAAAAAAACCCAATGCTTTTATGTACAGCAGTGAGGAATATTGGTCAATGGCCGAAAGGCTGAACCAGTAACTTGGAAGAATGATAATGTTAACTTTGTATCGGTGCATTCGCGATTAACTCGCATAAAATTCTAAATAGATTAGATATAATGACATAATCTATTTATAAGTCTTGACCAAACTACGTGCCAGCAGTCGCGGTAATACGTAGGAGGCTAGTGTTAGTTATCTTTATTGGGTTTAAAGGGTAAGTAGACGGTAAATTAAACTCTAAACGAGTACTTTTTTACTAGAGTTATATGAGAGAAGGAAGAATTTCTGGAGTAGAGATAAAATTTGATGATACCAGGAGGACTGTCAACGGCGAAGGCGTCCTTCTATGTAATAACTGACGTTGAGAGACGAAGGCTTGGGTAGCAAACAGGATTAGATACCCTAATAGTCCAAGCAGACAATGATGAATGTCATACATTAGATATATATTTAATGTATAAACGAAAGTGTAAGCATTCCACCTCAAGAGTACTATGGCAACATATAAACTGAAATCATTAGACCGTTTCTAAAACCAGTAGTGAAGTATGTTATTTAATTCGATGATCCGCGAAAAACCTTACCACAGCTTGTATAGCAGATTATAAAAAATTGTTACAAGCGCTGCATGGCTGTCTTTAGTTAATGTCGTGAGATTTGGTTAATTCCTTTAATTAACGAAAACCCTCACTTTATTTGTTTATATAAAGTGGTTCGCTACTACATCGGACCAGATAAAAGGGATTAAGACAAGTCATTATGGCCTTAATGCTGTGGGCTATAGACGTGCCACATACGCCTTTACAACGGGATGCGATATTGTGAAATGGAGCTAATCCCCAAAAAAGGAAATAATATGGATTGTAGTCTGTAACTCGACTACATGAAAAAGGAATTACTAGTAATCGTGAATCACCAACGTCACGGTGAATTTTATCTTAGTTAGGTACTAACCACTCGTCAGGCGCTGAAAAAAGAAGATGCAGTAAGTTTGATTTTTTCTGTGTAAAATTATATATATTTATGATATATAAATATGCAGGATAGTTTTCGTATGCAAAACTTTGATTGGTGTTAAGTCGAAATAAGGTTCGTGTAATGGAAATTGCACGGGGAGTATAAAATTTACAAAAAAAATAATAGTATATATATTATCAAATCAAAATATAGGTATATAATAAATTGGTTCAATTCCAGTTAAAGATTAAATATATATATATATATTGGACAGGGAGGTCCCGTAAGCTGGTTAACGGGTTGAGCTGTAAACTCAATAGCTATAAGCTATCGAAGGTTCGATTCCTTTTCTCCCTAATTAGATCTTTATCTAATCCTATCTAGACATTTATTATTATTTGTATAATATGTTAATAGATTTAGTTTTTTTATTATGAATAATATATTTTTATTAAATGATTCTATTACTAATGGATTTAGAATAGAATTTGTAGATATTATTTATTTAGTATCTATTTTATTAGGTATACTTACTATAAGTAGTAGAAATCCTGTAGTATCTGTTTTATTTTTAATAGGTTTGTTTGTTAATGTTGCAGGTTTATTAATTTTAGTTGGATATAATTTTATAGGATTAGCTTATATATTAGTTTATGTAGGTGCTGTTTCTATTTTATTTTTATTTATTTTAATGTTAATTAACATTAGAGTTTCTGAATTATTTAATGATACTAATAATGATTTACCTTTAGCTGGTTTAACTATTATTATTTTTTATTATATAATGGCACAAGTATTACCTCTAAATTTTACAGAAAATAGTATTGTTTCTTATTTATCTAATTCATACTCTGATATATATAATGTAGAATTAGATAATGAATTGTTTAATATAGTTGATTTAAAACAACAAATTGGTTATGCAAGTAGTAAAGGTTGAGATAATTCACTAATAGAACCTACACATATAGCTAGTATAGGTAATATTATGTATACTAGTTATTCTATGTGATTAATTGTTACTTCTATTATTTTACTATTAGGTATGGTAGGTGCTATAGTTATCACAATAAAACAAAAATAGAAAGATAAAGCTTAAACAATTAATTATTATATTAAAATATGATATATAAATCAAAAAGTAATTTTCAAAATCATCCTTTCCATTTAGTATCTCCGTCACCTTGACCATTGTTTACTAGTTTGTCATTATTTATATTAACAACAACTACAGTTTTATTTATGCATGGATTCCAAGGATTCCAATATTTAGTAGTTTTAGCTGTATTTAACGTTATTTACGTTATGGCTTTATGATTTAGAGATGTAATTTCAGAAGGTACTTATTTAGGTAATCATACTAATGCTGTACAAAAAGGATTAAACTTAGGTGTAGGTTTATTTATTATATCTGAAGTTTTCTTCTTCTTAGCTATATTCTGAGCATTCTTTCATAGTGCAGTATCACCTAGTGTTGAATTAGGTGCACAATGACCTCCATTAGGTATACAAGCTGTTAATCCTTTTGAATTACCATTATTAAACACTATATTATTATTATCTTCAGGTGTGACAATTACATATGCTCACCATTCTTTAATACAAGGTAATAGAAAAGGTGCTTTATATGGTACAGCTGTAACAATTACATTAGCTGTAATATTTACTTTCTTCCAAGGTGTTGAATATTCAGTATCTTCTTTCACTATTTCTGATAGTGTTTATGGTTCATGTTTCTACTTTGGTACTGGTTTCCACGGTATACACGTTATTATTGGAACAGCTTTCTTAGCTGTAGGATTATGACGTTTAGCTGCATACCATTTAACAGATCACCATCACCTTGGTTACGAATCAGGTATATTATACTGACATTTTGTAGACGTAGTATGATTATTCTTATATATTTCTGTATACTACTGAGGTTATTAGAAATAAATATATTTAAATATCTATTTATTATACCTAAGGTATAATATCTAAATATAGATAAATAATAAGATATATTTGTTTTACCTGTTATTTTACAACATAAATTATATATTTATTAATTGTGCATTAAATGTATGGATATAACCATAGTCTAAAATTAGATTACTAAGGAAAATTAAGTAATTAATAATGAGTACAGGTTAAGGTACATGCTTTAGATATTTAAATGAGTTAACAATAGATGCTAATGATCATAGTAAATCTATTCTTTAGAGACTAATGATCATAGTAAATCTATTCTTTAGAGACTTTAGTTTAATGGTAAAACATGTGACTTTTAATCATTATAATATGGGTTCAAATCCCATAGGTCTTAATAGATTACTATAATCTTAGTTAAAATTCCGAAAATGACTATAAGTTAATGGTAGACTGCTTATTTACCATATAAGATGTGCTGATTCGAATTCAGCTAGTCATAATAAGTAAATAATTTAAATATTAAAATTGTCATAATGGCTATAAGTTAATGGTAGACTGTTTACCTTCCAAGTAAAGTGTGCTGATTCGAATTCAGCTAGCCATATATAGGGTTAGTAACTTAATTGGTAAAGGGTTTTCTTGTCGAGAAAATAGATGCCGGATCAAAACCGGTCTAATTCGTATATGTATATAAATTAAAGGAAAAGTTGCTATTGGTAGGGTAAGATATTTGCTAAATATTGTGTTTTAACACTTAGATGTTCGATTCATCTTTTTTCCGAAGAGCATAGTTTAATAGGTAAAACTGTAAGCTTCAACCTTATATTTCTTAGTTCAAATCTAAGTGCTCTTGAATATATTATAGGTTCTTTAACTTAACTGGTAAAGTGTATTCTTGATAAGGATATGTTCAGTGTTCGAGTCACTGAAGAATCAAAAAAAAAAAGAGAGTTTGCTGAGTGGTTTAAGGCGGCTAGCTTGAGTCTAGCTAAAGATATAAACTTTCATATGTTCGAATCATATACTCTCTGATACTTATAATGTATCTAAAAAATTAATTAAATAAAATTGCGTATAATAATGTATTAACATGTTATTATATATATATAATAAAATTAAACTAATGTAAATACATTATAGGTCTTACAGGTTAGTGTCCGATGGTTGGTCGCTTCATTTGGGTTGGAGATTGTTTATGTTCGAATCATAATAACCTGATAACTAAAAAAAGTCTAATAATATGGCTCAATAAAGATGATATGTACCATATACATCTTGATAAATCAAGACAAGTATATAAAGAAACTATTATGGATGGTTAGCTATATATTTCAAGATATTTATATCTAGGCAACAATATAAACTAGAAATCATAGAGAAATCTAATTATAAGACAAAGTGAATTGAAATATCTTAGTAACTTTAGTAAAAGAAATCAAACGAGATTGTTATTAGGTGTCTTCTTAATAGCAAAAGCCTTAATAAATAATTACTATATTTACCAAATATAGGTTATAATTGTTTATAGTAAATATATTATAAAATATATTTAAGTATAACGGAAAAAAAATCTGTTGAAAAATAGGGGAACCTTCCTCTAAGGCTAAAAAAAATATATAAGCGATAGAGTAACAGTACCGTGAGGGAAATACCCTGAAATAGTAGTTTTATAAGCAGCTCAAGTTAAAATTTAAATAAATAATAAGAGCGTACCTTTTGCATAATGGGTCAGCAAGTTAATTTTAGATGCAAGTAACATCTCTTTTATAAGCATTTACATCTAGAACATTAGACATAATGTCTAATGATAATATTGGTATGTAAATTTATTAATAAAATTAGGAGGTAGATACGTAGATAAACCAATTATGAAAAAATGAATTAGTATCTAGAATTAGACCCGAAGGCTAGTGATCTTACCATGGTCAGGGTTATAAAAGCCCGAACGGGTTATCGTTGTAAAGATATCCGATGAACTGTGGTAAGTTAGTGAAAGACAAAACTGACTAGTATAGCTGGTTTTCCGCGAAACCTATGTAAGTAGGTAATTTAATTAACATCTTAGCAGGTACAGAACTGTGATCTCGGACAATATCTAAGATATTTGTCAACATCGGGGGGTTGTAGTGACTTTACCGGAGAGTATTTGCACTCGGAAGGGCAAAGATGAATGTTAAATAATCGGACATAGTGCGATAAGGTTGTATGTCTAAAGGGAAACAGCCCAGAACAAGAGTTAAGGTTCCAAAATTATTGTTAAGTGAAATTAAGGATGTTTTTTTTTAAAACAATCAGGAAATAGGCTTAGAAGCGGCCATTTTTTGAAGACCTCGTAACAGAGCACTGATTAATAAATTAGGTAAAAACGCCGAAAATTTAACGGATCTAAATAATATACCGAAACCTTGTACACAAATTAAAATTAAAGTGCTGTGGCTTAGATTAGATCTTAAATCTAAATTAAAGCGCTGTGACTTAGGATTTTTGTGGGGTAGCGGAACATTGGATTAAACAAAATATTAATATTTTTCTTAAAATATTAAAGATCTTGCATAAAGCTATCTAAACTAAATATATGATTTATTATATATTGTGATTGATTATTTATTTAACTATACTACAATATAATATAACTAATTGATTATTTATTTAACGATATATTTTTTAAATTAGTTATTTAGTGTGGGTTATATAGTAAAATAAAAAAAGTTAGTAGTAGTAAATATAGTAGTTTAAATGCTATATTACGATTTATGTGTATCTGTTAAATCCAAGAGAGAATGCTGACATGAGTAACGAAAAAGGCTTTTAGCCTCGCCTGAAGCTTATGGTTTCATCTAAAATCGGTGTCTAAAAAAATTAATCAAATGATAATTTTGATGACGTTTTATGCTTTTTTATATGATAATACCAAAACCTTTAACAAGTAATAAAGGTTCTGGAAAAGTTTATTTTATTATTTGAAGTGGAAAATATTTAATACTCATACTTATTGGTATAAAATTGTAAATTATAATATATAATACATACTTATTATAATATTATGATTTATAAATATAATAGAGTGAGTCAAATAATAAATATTTTAGAACCAAGTAATAGTCTTTATCTATTATAATGATATTATAGATAATAATTAATAATTAATTACCATTAGATTATTAATATGTATTTATAGATTATATAATGATTATTATATAAAATATATCTATTAAATGTTATTATTAATAATACTATAATATATAGATTAAAGACAACTTTATACTGGTAAAAAAATAAAAAGAAAAAAACAATTAATAACCGTACCTAGAAACTAACTCAAGTAAGCAAGTAGAGAATACAAAGGCGTTTGAGAGAACAATCATTAAGGAACTCGGCAAATTGACTCTGTACCTTTGGAATAAGGAGGACCATTATTATTAAATTTAACATATAGTAAAGTATGAAATTAAATATGAAAAATTAAATTAATAATAAGAGGAATCATGAAATAATGTTGTACGACTGTTTAATAAAAACACAGCACTCTGCAAAGATAAAAAATCAAAGTATTGAGTGTGATGTCTGCCCAATGTCGGCTGGGTAACGGATCTACCTTGATTATTAACTGAGGTTTTGAAGGACACCCCGATTAATGGCGGCCTTACCTATGAGGGTCCTAAGGTAGCGAAATACCTTGGCCGTTAAATGCGGTCCTGCATGAATGACTTAACGATGCAACAGCTGTCTCGATGATTGTCTCAGTGAAATTGGAATAGCAGTGCAGATACTGTTTACCTCTAGATAGACGAGAAGACCCTATGCAGCTTTACTGTTACTAATTATAGGAGTGAAATTTTAGGATGATTTATAGTGTATAAGGTAGTTGTTTAGATAATAATGAAACACCTTTATTCGAATCCTTATATATACTCTTAATGATTAGAAGGCAGTTTATGCGGGGCACAGATCCCACAAAAAGTACCTGGGTATATCCAAAGTTCATATTGTAAACTTGTATATTTATATACAAATATTTTAATTTGTTCTAATTATTATTATAATTATACAGTTATTATTCGATTAAATTCCACAATTATTTTTTATTTTAAGTAAGATTTTAACTATGCGGTGAATAGATGTATTTTAAACTTTACTGGACTTTGTTCTAATTTTAGTCCAAAGATTTAAAAGTTTATTTGTTATATTAATAAAGTATTTGTCTTTATTAATATAATGTTTAACTATACTTTAAAAGTTTAATGGCTAAATCTTGCTTTACTGTTTGACCTACAAGTCTATCAGTCGCGTAAGCGGGGCATATGATCACAAGATGCATTAAGGAAAGGTCTTGGATTATAGAAAAAGTTACGCTAGGGATTTATAACTGTGAGTCCTCCAATATTATAAAATATTGGTAATATATTAGGTAAATTTCAAAGACAACTTATATTAGTTAAGTGTATTTGAAGCGAAACTTATTTTAGCATGTTTATCTTTAAGATAAATTAAAATAAGGACGTTCAACGACTAAAAGGTGAGTATAGCTAACAATAATCCTTTTTTAACGCCCAACATCTTTATTAATTATTATCATAACTAAATACACTATTTGTATAATTATTATTA
Organism: Penicillium verrucosum; assembly: GCF_028828655.1. Classification (NCBI taxonomy): domain Eukaryota; kingdom Fungi; phylum Ascomycota; class Eurotiomycetes; order Eurotiales; family Aspergillaceae; genus Penicillium; species Penicillium verrucosum. The sequence goes on along the minus strand of NW_026643217.1, from coordinate 75,631 downwards.
TTTTTTAATAATGTATTAGACTTGGTTTACCAAGCTTTAATATTATATAATTAATTAAATTAATTATATTAATATCTAAATATTAATATAGATATGTTAAATATTATAAAATCAAAATTAAATACTACATATAAAAAAAAAGGGTTAAATGATTCTAGTATAGCTATTTATAATAGAGATGTTATACCTGCTGTAAGCAATTGAAAAAGTAGTATATATGCTTATAATAAAAATGCTATTAATTTAATTCCTATTAAAAGTAAATATGTAATGAAATTAATTAAAGCATACTTTAATTTATATCATTTACAACTAGAATCTTTATTAAGAAAAAATAGATTACGTCGTAGATTTAGAAAAATATCTACTAATAGAATATTTATTAGTGATGGTGAATTTAAACATACTAATGATAAAGTTAATATAACATTATATGTTTATAATAAACAAAAACTTAATTACTTATTAAGACTTAAAAAAGATATTTAACTTTATTTAAAAAAGCTAAATTTGCTAGAAAATTAAAATTAATAAAAAATAGAGGATTAACTATTTTGTTTAAACATAAACAAAAAAGTATATTATTAAGTAATCTTTTACCTAATTATAATACTCAAGTAAATACAGCACAAAATATTTACTATACAAAATTTATTAAAAAAAGTTTTAAAAGATTAAGATTCTATATGTATTATAAACAAATGCTTTATATTAATAAAGCTAAATTTGAAAATACTTATCTACAAGGTTTAATAAGTTTAGTTAGAAATATTTTTAATAAAAATATTGAATTTAATATTATTAATTTAAAATATTTTTATTTTAATAGTAAAATATTTACTCAACCTTTAGAATTAAAATTAAAAAAAAAAGAAATGTTTTAAGATATCTTAAAGTTTTAATAAGAAAAGCAAAAATTAAAAACATTAAATTAGCAGATAAATCTAAAAAATTTTTTAATTTTAATATTTTTAATAGTGATAATTTCTTATTACAAGATAATACTAAATCTAAGTATTTAAAAAAAATTATTTTAAGTAATTTAAAGTATAAAAGAGTATCTGGTGTTAGATTAGAAGCTGCTGGTAGATTAACTAGACGTTTTTCAGCTTCTAGATCTCAACGTAGAACTAAATATAAAGGAAATTTAGAAAATGTTTATTCTTCATTTAAAGGTTATCCTACACCAGTGTTAAGAGGAAATGATAAAGCTAATTTACAATATACTGTTATTAACTCAACTTCACGTGTTGGAGCTTTTGGTGTTAAAGGTTGAGTAAGTAGTACTTAATTTCTCTTTTCTTTTTACTTTACAATTATCTCTCCCTTATATTAATTAATAAAGATGATGAAATAGTCTGAACCGTTTTGAGAAAAATGGAAATAAAAGTATATTCAGCTTTAGGCTGAATCTTTTATGATAACATAAATTGAACAGGCTAATTTGCGCAAGAGAGTACAAATTGAGTGCGCGGTTTGGCACCTCGATGTCGGCTTAGCTCATCCTCATGCATGCAGAAATCATGAAGGGTTCGACTGTTCGTCGATTAAAGAGCTACATGAGCTGGGTTTAATACGTCGTGAGACAGTATGGTTTCTATCTTCTAGAGGAACATAAAGTAGATTAAAGATAGCCCCTTCGTACGAAAGGAGTTGGGTATATTGATCTCTGGTTTACCTGTTGTTTATGGTTTATATTATAATATATGTTATAATGATAATTAATACTTATACTAAGGTATTGTTACACTATTAGTAGTGTAGCCAGACAACATAGGCATGGCAGGAAAGCTACATCAGTTAAAGATAAGTGTTGAAAGCATCTAAACGCGAAGCAAACTTTATGATACTTTTATACGTAGTAGAACACTACGAGCATAATTGTTATCTTTTAACAATTAATAGGCTTTGGTTGTAAGAATGAAAACATTTTTAGATATAAAGTACTAATTTTTAAAAATAGTATACTAAATATTAATAAATATCATTATAATATTTTAGATATGTTACAATAAAGCCTTTTTAGCATAAAAGTAATGCAACCGTTTTGTAATCGGTAGAAGTGAGTTCGATACTCGCATAAGGCTATATATATTTTAGATATAATTTAAAGACCCAATGGTCAAGACTGGTTAAGACATAACATTTTCACTGTTAGTGCGGGAGTTCAAATCTCCCTTGGGTTACAAAAGATTATAATAAAAGAGATTAGCTCAGTTGGTAGAGCTGTCGCTTTACACGCGAAAGGTCAGGTGTTCAAATCACCTATCTCTTAAAGCGAATTAATGTAATAGTAACATATATGGCTCATGTCCATATTATTTAGGTGCAAATCCTAAGTTCGCTACCAAAGACTATAGCTTAATTGGTTAAAGCGAACCACTCATGATGGTTTGAGTAAATGTTCAAGTCATTTTAGTCTTATTTAATCCGAGTGCTGGAACTGGTAGACAGTCTTAACTTAAGCTTAAGTGGCGCAAGCCGTAAACGTTCGAATCGTTTCTTGGATATATTAGGGGTTATAGTTTAACTGGTAAAACGACGATTTTGCATATCGTTATTTCAGGATCGAGTCCTGATAACTCCATAACTATTAATATTGTTAATTATTAACGCTTGAGAAGCTCAATTGGTAGAGCGGATCATTGAAGCTGATTAGGTTGTAAGTTCAAATCTTATCTCGAGCAAACTTGGCTTATATGGCTACTTAAATTAATAGACATGGGTATGCTGAAATTGGTAAACAGGTTCCGCTTAGGACGGGATAGTTTTATACTTTGCAAGTTCAAGTCTTGTTACCCATATTTTTATATACATATAGTTTATGTTGTCGACTAATCGGTAAGTCATAAATTTTTGGTATTTACTATTGGGTGTTCGAGTCGCCCCAACATAAGACAAATTCTTATTTATTATCTATATTGTTTTAGCCAGGATAGTTTAATCGGTAGAACAATAATTTCATGAATTAAGAATGAGAATTCGAATTTCTCTCCCGGCTTTTTAACCTTAATAAAAGCTATATCAAATACATATCATATACAATTATATTGTAGTACATTTTCAAATCCGGCCTTGTAGTAATCTTACTATATCTTATTTTTCTAGTGAGACACATACGTTAACTTTTAGAATATACTATTATAATTTTATTACATTATGTAAGCCATTTAAATATTAAATTATAATAATTTTACCTAAAAAAAAAAAATATTTATAATTTAATAATAAAAATAATATTAATAATAAAAATAATATTATTTATCAAAGTTTATTTTTTAAATTTTGGGCTATAGCTATAGGTTTTTTACTTTAAATATACTAAAAAAACAATTAAAACTATAAAAAAAAATTTTTGCTTATCGCCAAATCCTCTTTAAATAATAAAGATTTAAACAATCTTAACCTTAATACAAATATTTTACAAGGTTACTCTACAAAAATTCATACTGATACAGATAATATAGGTACTGTGTTAGATTTTAAACAACCTACAGAATGACAAGAAAGATGATTTTTATCATCAAATGCTAAAGATATAGGTACTTTATACTTAATGTTTGCATTATTTTCTGGTTTAGTTGGAACAGCGTTTTCAGTTTTAATCAGATTAGAGTTATCTGGTCCAGGTGTACAATATATATCAGACAATCAATTATATAATAGTATAATAACAGCGCATGCTATCTTGATGATTTTCTTCATGGTTATGCCTGCATTAATTGGAGGTTTTGGTAATTTCTTATTACCATTACTAGTTGGAGGTCCAGATATGGCATTTCCTAGATTAAATAATATAAGTTTTTGATTATTAGTTCCTAGTTTATTTTTATTTATATTCTCAGCTACTATAGAAAATGGAGCTGGTACAGGTTGAACATTATATCCACCATTATCAGGAATACAATCTCACAGTGGACCTAGTGTAGATTTAGCTATATTTGGTTTACATTTAAGTGGTATTAGTAGTATGTTAGGTGCTATGAATTTTATAACTACTATCTTAAATATGAGAAGTCCTGGTATACGTTTACACAAATTAGCTTTATTTGGATGAGCTGTTATTATTACAGCTGTGTTATTATTATTATCATTACCAGTGTTAGCTGGTGGTATTACTATGATCTTAACTGATAGAAACTTCAATACATCCTTTTTTGAAGTAGCTGGTGGTGGTGATCCTATTTTATTCCAACATTTATTCTGATTCTTTGGACATCCTGAAGTTTATATTTTAATTATACCAGGATTTGGTATTATTAGTACAGTTATTTCAGCAGCATCAAGTAAAAACGTATTTGGTTACTTAGGTATGGTTTACGCTATGATGTCTATTGGTGTATTAGGATTTATAGTTTGAAGTCATCACATGTATACTGTTGGTTTAGATGTTGATACTAGAGCTTACTTTACAGCTGCTACTTTAATTATTGCTGTACCTACAGGTATTAAAATATTTAGTTGATTAGCTACATGTTATGGTGGATCTTTACATTTAACACCTCCTATGCTTTTTGCATTAGGATTTGTTGTATTATTTACTATTGGTGGGTTAAGTGGTGTTGTATTAGCTAATGCTTCACTTGATGTAGCATTCCATGATACTTACTATGTTGTAGCTCATTTCCACTATGTTTTATCTATGGGTGCTGTATTTGCATTATTTAGTGGTTGATATTTTTGAATTCCTAAAATATTAGGTTTATCTTATGACCATTTTGCTGCTAAAGTTCATTTCTGAATCTTATTTGTTGGTGTTAATTTAACATTCTTCCCACAACATTTCTTAGGTTTACAAGGTATGCCTAGAAGAATTAGTGATTACCCTGATGCTTTCTATGGTTGAAATTTAATTAGTAGTATTGGTTCTATTGTTAGTGTTGTAGCTACATGATATTTCTTAACTATTATTTATAAACAACTTACAGAAGGTAAAGCTGTATCAAGATATCCTTGATTAACTCCACAATTATTCAGTGATACTTTCCAAGTATACTTTACTAGAAATAATAGTTCTTTAGAATGATGTTTAACTAGTCCACCTAAACCTCATGCTTTTGCTAGTTTACCTCTACAATCTTAATGTTTAGATATATATTATAATAATTTATATTATTATATATCATACATATATGATTTTAACAAACATGATATGGTATTAAAATACACTTACTTTTATCTATATATATTTATATAGAATGTGTTCCATATATTTATTTAAATATAGAGAGTATGATTATAATATATATAATAACTTCAAAATTGATTATATATAAAATATATAAATCAATAAAGACATAACCTAACGTATGTCTATTAACATTAAAATTGATAAATAAATGCTACTTACACGTATCCCAATATAGATGTGAGTTATGTCTTAATTAGATCTTTAATATTAAATATTAATAATTTAATCTAAACTTACTTTAGATTTATTTTTAGTATAAATATTTATTTAAATTAAAGATCTATTGGGAGGTAGTAATAACTCAAAAAAAAAAAGGTAGATATAGTTCAAAGGTAGAACAGTTATCTGTGGCATAACATATCTTAGTTCGATTCTAGGTATCTACCCTAAATTAAACCATTCGGATGGTATTTAATATATGCAACCTTAAAAAAGGTTGTAATCCAATAGTAGTCTCATTATATAAATTTTTTGCTAATGAGACACATATGTTAACTTTTACATAAAACTATTGATCTTTAAAATAAAAAAAAAAAATATTAAACTAAAAATTTAATTTTCTCACATTAATAATAGTTATAGGTATAATCTTAAACATACTAAAATAACACATATTAATACAATCCCATGATTTTTGTAATAAAATAAAAATTACTGTAAGGAACAGTAAATGGACTATGTCTATAACAAATTCAGTTGTTTTCAAAGAGGAGTGAACAGCCAATCTTTAAGTCCTAAGTCACCAACAATAACTCAACAAACTATTGATTTAAATATACCTAATATATCAACTAAATCTGATGATATGGAAGATACTGCTCTAAATTATATTAGTGATAACAATAGTACTAGTGAATTAACGGTACGTCTTAAAAGAAAATCATCTAATAGTTTATCTGATAGTGAAGATAATATTTTAACTAAAAAGCTAAATTATCTCATGAAAATGATAATGATAATACATCTATTATTGATAGTATTGAATTATCTCATGATAATGATAATACATCTGTTATTGAATTAGACACTAGCGCACCGCGTGAAATTACTAATACTCAATTATCAGAAGTAGCTTCAAATACTACTGACTCTCTAGCAGAAACTGCAATTCAAATAGGGACTTTTATGAATAATTTAACTAGCTATCAAATAGCTCAACAGAATCATCAAAATGAAGCTTTTAGATTAATAGATGATATAGAAACAGCTCTTACTTTATTTGATGATTATAGTGGAGGTCTAACAGCTCAAGTTAAAGAAGTAGAACAGAGTATATATGCTAACAATCAAAATATTTTTAATAATGACTATATAAATGAGTTAGAGGTTAATGAAGAGTTACCTCTATTAGGTGATAATAATAGTGCAATACACCCCTTCTGACTCTTGAGATAATAATTCTGAGCAAAATAATATAAATGATACTTTTGAGCCTAAGATTTATGATGAAGATGAGCAAAATGATTGGAGACAATAATTCTGAATTAAATAATTTAGATAATGACCCTAATAATTTAAATAATAATTTCGAGCCTAATATTTTAGATAATAATTTTAGACCTGATATTGTTGATGATAATTTTTAGGGCAGATATTTTGATTCTCTAGAAGATGATTTGGATAGAACATCAGATGGTAGCTCTATATTTAATGAGATTATAGAAGATATTAGGTATGGAGCCTTTAGATAATGGATCATCAATTAATGAAGTTGTATATAGTGATCAAATCCGTGCTGATGATATCGTATTTAATACTTACCATATACATATGAGTGGTGTAGATAATATCGATTACCGTATGGTTTATTACGATATACTAGAAAGTTTGAAGAATTTTGAACAACTAAAAGTTGAACACCAAGCGCTGGAAGCATCAGAAAAAGCTCTCTTACCTCTAGTTAATGGGGTGTTGGATATTCAACATGAGGGTTGTAAAAGAACAAATCTCTAGTATATTAGAGACGTTCAGTCATCTTCTGTAAATAAAAACTATATAAAATATTTAACTGTAAATAACTATATGTAAACATAATTTAATTCATGACTATGTTACAAGCAACTAAAATTATAGGTACTGGTATGGCCACAACAGGATTAATAGGAGCAGGAATAGGTATTGGTTTAGTTTTTGGTGCATTAATATTAGGTGTAGCAAGAAATCCTTCTTTAAGAGGACCATTATTTTCATATGCTATATTAGGTTTTGCATTTGCAGAAGCAACAGGATTGTTTGCTTTGATGATGGCTTTTATTACTATATGTAGCTTAATTTTTAATATATATATTAATGTCAATCTTATATATATATTTTTTAATTTAATAATAAGTTTTATTATTAATTTTAATTTAAACCTCTGTAAGAAAATATTAATATAAAACTTATATCTTATAAAAATTTAAACCTTTAAATATGACAACAACAACTTTTTTTTTTTTTAATTCCAGTATTAGGTATAATATTGTTATTAGTTAATTTAATACTTTCACCACATAATCCTTATCAAGAAAAGGATAGTGCTTTTGAATGTGGTTTTCATTCTTTTAGGACAAAATAGAACACAATTTAGTATTTCTTTTTTTATATTTGCTTTATTATTTTTATTATTTGACTTAGAAATTTTATTAATATATCCTTATGTTGTTAGTGCTTATACTAATGGTATTTATGGTTTATTAATAATGATAGTATTTTCTAGTATTAACTTTAGGTTTTGCCTTTGAATTAGGTAAAAATGCTTTAAAAATAGAAAGTAGACAAATATTTAATTTTAATATAAAATCTTGAAATGGTTATTCTTTAATATATAAGTAAATTATATATTAATAATATTTTACTTATTATTAAATTAATAAAAAAATATAGATATAAATAGGGTTAGTAACTTAATTGGTAAAGGGTTTTCTTGTCAAGAAAATAGATGCCGGATCGAAGCCGGTCTAACTCGTATATGTATATAAGATTACATAAAGTTTACATGAATTAGTACGATAAATTATAACTAAAATAAAATAAAAATAATGTTTTTCATAATTATATTTCTAAATTACAATTAGATGCTCCAACTCCTTGGGGTTTATTTTTTTCAAGATAGTGCATCACCTCAAATGGAAGGTATTGAAGAGTTACATAATAATATAATGTTTTATTTAGCTGTTATATTATTTACTGTAACATGAATGATAATTTCAATTATAAGAAATTTTTTAGCCAATAAATCACCTATTGCACATAAATTTATGAATCATGGTACTTTGATAGAGTTAATTTGAACAATATCACCAGCATTTATATTAATATTAATAGCATTTCCATCATTTAAATTATTATATTTAATGGATGAAGTTATGGATCCTTCATTAGTTGTTTATGCTGAAGGTCATCAATGATATTGAAGTTACCAATATCCTGATTTTACTAATGTAGATGATGAATTTATAGAATTTGATTCTTATATAGTACCAGAAAGTGATTTAGAACAAGGTCAATTTAGAATGTTAGAAGTTGATAATAGAGTAATTATTCCTGAATTAACTCACACTAGAATTGTTATATCAGCTGCTGATGTTATACATTCTTATGCTTGCCCTTCTTTAGGTATTAAAGCAGATGCTTACCCAGGTAGATTAAATCAAGCTTCTGTTTACATAAACCGTCCTGGTACTTTCTTTGGACAATGTTCAGAGATATGTGGGATTTTACATAGCTCAATGCCTATAGCTATACAGTCAGTTTCAATAAGAGATTTCTTGTTATGATTAAGAGATCAAATGGAAAGTTAGAAATATAAATATGAAAAAATAATTTTTTTTATGCAAAATAAAAATATGAAAAGCATGACAACAAAATTAAATAGATACAGCCTTACATCTCTAACAAAAATATACTTAGAATTATATCTAAATCCTAAACTAGGTGAAAGATTATATTCTATCTATAGAATAATATTAATAGTATTATCTGTATATAGTTTCACACATAATAATCCTATTTTTATATTAGAATTATTAGATAATATTAATAATAATTATTTAAATCAATTACATGAGGATTCCTTTATAAATATTAAGGATAATAAGTTTAAACATTCTAACGCAAGTGGGAGGTCAAGGGTCTAGTGGTGATAATGGTCCACCTGGACCTAATCCTAACCCATCTTCAGGTAAAGAACCTATGTATGAAGTTGAAAATTCAAGGCAACGGGAAGAAAAAGGGTAAAAGACGGAGAGAAGAATCTACTTATAACCTTACTACTGGGCAACCAGTAGTGTTAGTTAGTTCTTCTTATGAACCTGCTATTGGGGGAACATCAACCTAAAAGACGTTACAAAGGACCATTAACTGGGATTGTACATAATATGCAATATTACTATGATCATACATTAAAATGTCGTATTACACCTGAACTTACGCATTTTAACCCTGGTTGAAAAATAGCAGGTAAAGACCCAATACATATATATAAATATAGGAATATAAAGTATACTCATGATTTAAGCTCTTCAGATCGTTCTGAACATTTTTGTAGAGTAGAATATCCTGATGGTTCTACATGTACTATATACGATATAGCTACAATGGCAGCCCATATAGCATACCATAAAGAACATTATGCTTAAATTTACGTATTTATATATTAAACTTACAAATAAAAGGAATCTTTATTAAATTATTTTATTTATATAGAGATGTAATTCAAAAATAAGTAATTTACTTCTATAATATATATATACTATTATTAGTTGTAAATTACTTATAAAATATGTTAATTCAATGGTAGAATATCGTGCTACGGACACGTAAATATAAGTTCAAGTCTTATACATATTTATATAATATTAATTAATATTTGTAATAATTATATTTATATATGTAGTATAGATAAATCAAATAAAATTTTATATAAGTATAATGAATTTTCAATATTTTTATTTGTCATAGGGATATTAGGATTTGTATTAAATAGAAAAAACATTATATTAATGTTAATTTCTATAGAGATAATGTTATTATCTGCAACATTTTTAATATTAATCAGTTCACTTAGTTTTGATGATATATTAGGACAAACTTTTGCTGTATATATTTTAACAATAGCAGGAGCTGAATCTGCAATAGGTTTAGGAATATTAGTAGCATATTATAGATTAAGAGGTAGTATAACAATACAATATAAATAAATGTATTTAACATTGATAATTTTACCATTATTAGGTTCAATAGTATCAGGTTTCTTTGGTAGAAAAATAGGTATAACAGGATCACATATAATAACATGTGGTTCAGTAATAACTACAACATTATTAGCTATAATAGCTTTTTTTGAAGTAGGTTTTAATAATATACCAGTAACAATAAATATAGCTAGATGAGTAGATGTAGAATCATTATATGTATTATGAAACTTTAGATTTGATTCATTAACTGTATCTATGTTAATACCAGTATTAATAGTATCTAGTTTAGTACACATATATTCTATAAGTTACATGAGTCATGATCCACATAATCAAAGATTTTTTAGTTACTTAAGTTTATTCACTTTTATGATGATTATACTAGTAACAGGAAATAATTATTTAATTATGTTTGTAGGTTGAGAAGGTGTAGGTGTTTGTTCATATCTTTTAGTAAATTTCTGATTTACTAGAATAGCAGCAAATCAAAGCTCTTTATCAGCTTTATTAACTAATAGAGTAGGTGATTGTTTATTAACTGTAGGTATGTTTACAATAATATGATCTTTTGGTAATTTAGATTATAGTACAGTATTTGCATTAGCACCTTACTATAATGAAACTATAATCACATTAGTAGGAATATGTTTATTAATAGGTGCAACAGCTAAAAGTTCTCAAGTAGGTTTACATATTTGATTACCTCAAGCTATGGAAGGTCCTACACCTGTTTCTGCTTTAATTCACGCTGCTACTATGGTTACTGCTGGAGTTTATTTATTAATGAGATCTTCACCTTTAATTGAATATAGTTCAACTGTTTTGGTTTTATGTTTATGATTAGGTGCTATTACTACAGTATTTAGTTCTTTAATAGGTTTATTCCAACAAGATATTAAAAAAGTTATTGCCTATTCAACTATGAGTCAATTAGGTATGATGGTTATAGCTATAGGTTTATCCAGTTATAATTTAGCTTTATTCCATTTAGTTAATCACGCTTTTTATAAAGCATTATTATTCTTAGGTGCTGGATCAGTTATACACGCAGTAGCTGATAACCAAGATTTTAGAAAATATGGTGGTTTAAGAGAGTTTTTACCTTTAACATATTCAGTTATGTTAATAGCTTCATTAAGTTTAGTAGCTGTACCTTTCATGACTGGATTCTATTCTAAAGATTTTATTCTAGAATCTTCTTATGGACAATTCTACCTATCAGGTACTATAGTTTATTTTGTAGCTACTATAGGTGCTATGTTTACTACACTTTATTCAGCTAAGGTTTTATATTTAACTTTCTTAGCTAATCCTAATGGACCTTTATCTAGTTATAAACATGCTCATGAAGGTGATATTTTCTTAACTTTACCTTTAATTATCTTATCTATTTTTTCTATATTCTTTGGTTATTTAACTAAAGATATATTTATAGGTTTAGGTACTGGTTTCTTTGTAGATAATAGTTTATTTATTCATCCTAGTCATGAAATTATGTTAGATACAGAATTTGCTGTACCTACATTCTTTAAATTATTACCATTTATATTTACAGTTTGTTTAAGTATTATTTCTGTTTTATTTTCTGAATTCTTACCTAAATTACTTATTAACTTTAAATTCTCAAGATTTGGTTATAATATCTTTAGTTTCTTTAATCAAAGATTTTATATAGAATTATTCTATAATAAATATATTGTAGAAGGTGTTCTTAAATTAGGTGGTCAAACTACTAAAAGTTTAGATAAAGGTTCAGTTGAATTCTTAGGACCTTATGGTTTAGAAAAGGATTATTATCTTTAAGTAATAGTTTAGGTAAATTAAGTACTGGTGTAATTACTACTTATGCTTTATATGTATTAATAGGTTTAATGTTCTACATATCATTAATATATTTCTCTTATAATGATAATAATTTATTTATATTAGTTATATTTACTTTATTTGCATTATTAAATAATAATTTAACATCAACTAAATAATAATTTAACATTTAATTAATAATATAAAGTTATCATTTACTTAATAATAAGTTATCATTTACTTAATAATAAGTTATCATTTATTTAATAATAACTTATTATTTTTTTTATAATAGATATATCTAAATATCTATTATTTATTTTATTTAATTTAAATTTATTTATATTTTTTATTCAGATATGCTTTTATCTTCAATCTTCTGTTTAATATTATCTAATGCATTGTCTTTTAGACGTGATACAGCTATTCTTTATTCAAGAATAGGTATTATAATATTATTTTACTGTATTTATTTATGTTATAATAATTTATTTATAACATATTTAGATAATGGTATAGGGTTGTTTGGTGGTTTATTTTATACATCACCTATAACACAAACATTTCATATATTAATATTTATTATTACATTATTAATACTGAATTTAACTGGTTTTTATCCAAGAAAACTTCTATCTAGTAATTACTTAAGTTTATCTAAATTATTATTTACAAAATTACAATTTGTTAAAAACATTGCTGTATCTAATATAATTTTAAAAAAGGAGAACAATATACAATATTAGAATATACATTAATGTTATTATTTATTGTAATAGGTAGTTTATTATTAATATCTAGTAGTGATTTTGTATCTATATTCTTATCTATAGAATTACAAAGTTATGGTTTATATTTATTATGTACTATGTATAGAAATTCTGAATCAGCTACATCTGCTGGTTTAACTTATTTTTTATTAGGTGGATTAGCATCTTGTTTTATATTATTAGGTATAGCTTTAATATATGCAAATTTAGGTGTAACATATTTAGATAGTTTCTATGTTATAAATAATTTAGCAGGTGTATTAGATCAACAACAAATTACTACTTATATACCTTATTGCTTATTATTAATAACTATAGGATTATTATTTAAAATATCAGCTGCACCATTCCATTTTTGATCACCTGATGTTTATGATGCAATACCTACTATAGTTACTACTTTTGTAGCTATAATAGCTAAAATTTCTATATTAACTTTATTATTACAATTAGTTCATTATACAAATAGTATATATATTACTACACAATATACTTGAACTACTAGTTTATTAATAAGTTCATTATTATCTTTAATAATTGGTACTGTATTAGGTTTAACACAATTTAGAATTAAAAGATTATTTGCTTATAGTACTATATCTCATTTAGGTTTTATGTTATTAGCATTAACTATTAATAGTGTTGAATCTATACAATCATTTATTTTCTATTTAGCTCAATATAGTTTATCTAATTTAAATGCATTTATTTTATTAATAGCTATAGGTTATAGCTTATATGCTTATAATGATAAAAATATTAATCATAATAATTTAATAGATAAAAATAATTCACCTATACAACTTATAAGTCAGCTTAAAGGATATTTCCATATTAATAGTTTCTTAGCTTTAAGTTTAACTATTACTTTATTCTCATTTGCTGGTATTCCACCTTTAATGGGATTCTTTGCTAAACAGATGGTATTTTCTGCAGCTTTACAAGAAGGATTTATATTTTTAACTCTTATAGGTGTATTAACTAGTGTTATAAGTGCTGTATATTATTTATTTATAGTAAAAACTATGTTCTTTGATGGACATTGTTATACTTATTTTAGTAGCTTAAAAGATTTAAGAATACCTGCTCTTATTTTACAAAAAAATAAAGTAGTTAATAAAATATATTTTAATTCTAATTTTGCTTTATCTAGTTCTTTATCTATAACTATTTCTATTTTTAACATTAATTATACTTTTATTTATGTTTATGCCTAATGAAACATTGCATTTATCTAATTTATTAGCTATTGTATTATTTATTCCTGTTAATATTTAAAATATTTATTAATTGAACTAACTTACATATATTAATATAAATATTATATCCACAATATATATATTAATATAGAGTATAAATATATAATTACAATATATATATATAGATCCATAATTACATTTATTAAGAATAGAAATTGTAATTTCTTTTCCGGCTGCATAGCAGTTTTTAATTGAACAAACCCATATATAAATATATATATTTATATTATAATATAGCAAAATAAAACATAAAATAGAACAATAACAATAAATATATAATAAAAATATGAGAATTCTTAAAAATCATCCTTTATTAAGATTAGTAAATTCTTACTTAATCGACGCACCTACACCAGCTAATATAAGTTATTTATGAAACTTTGGTTCATTATTAGCAATATGTTTAATAATACAAATTGTAACAGGAGTTACATTAGCTATGCATTACACACCTAGTGTAGCTGAAGCATTTAATTCTGTTGAACACATTATGAGAGATGTTAACAATGGTTGATTAATACGTTATTTACACGCTAATACAGCTTCAGCTTTCTTCTTTTTAGTATACCTACACATAGGTAGAGGTTTATACTATGGATCTTATAAATCACCAAGAACATTAACATGAATTATAGGTACAGTAATCCTTATAATAATGATGGCTACAGCTTTTTTAGGTTACGTATTACCATACGGTCAAATGAGTTTATGAGGAGCAACTGTTATTACTAACTTAATGAGTGCTATACCTTGAATAGGTCAAGATATAGTTGAATTTATATGAGGTGGTTTTTCAGTTAATAATGCTACATTAAATAGATTTTTGCATTACACTTCTTATTACCTTTCGTATTAGCTGCATTAGTATTAATGCACTTAATAGCTTACCACGATGTAGTAGGATCAGGTAATCCTTTAGGTATCTCAGCTAATTATGACAGATTACCTTTCGCTCCTTACTTCTTATTTAAAGATTTAGTTACTATATTCTTATTCTTTATAGTTTTATCTATATTTGTTTTCTTTATGCCTAATGCATTAGGAGATAGTGAAAATTATGTTGTGGCTAATCCTATGCAAACTCCACCTGCTATTGTACCAGAATGATATTTATTACCTTTCTATGCAATATTAAGATCTATACCTAATAAATTATTAGGTGTTATAGCTATGTTTGCTGCTATTTTAGCTTTAATGGCAATGCCATTAACAGATTTATCTAAATTAAGAGGAGTACAATTTAGACCTTTAAGTAAAATTGCATTCTTTATATTTGTAGCTAATTTCTTAGTATTAATGCAAATAGGTGCAAAACACGTTGAAACTCCATTTATTGAAGTAGGACAAATATCTACTGTGTTATATTTTGCACACTTCTTTATTATAGTACCTGTAGTAAGTATTATAGAAAATAGTTTAGTAGAGTTAGCTACTAAAAATAATTAGTATATAATAATATTATTATACCTATTATATATAATTAATATTTATAAATTAAAGGAGTTTGAGTAGAAGGTTCTGCGTTTCGATTGCAAATCGAAATAAAGGGATTCGAGTTCCCCGAACTCCTTAGATAGCTATGTTTAGATTTAGACTATACTATTAGTTTATATATAATATTAACCTATATATTTAGTTAAAATATTAGATATATATATATTATATATATATTAAACATAAAAGTTTCAATGTATAATATTGAGTATATTTATTAAATATTTATATATATAGAATAAAAACTGCAGGTTGTTAATTACAATTAATATTAATATAAATATAAATATTCTATTGATATATATTGTTATAATAAATAATTAATAAATAAATGATAAGTATAATTTCTATTATTGAAGGGCTATTATTAATAGTACCTGCTTTACTTTCAGTTGCATTTGTAACTATAGCCGAACGTAAAACTATGGCTTCTATGCAAAGAAGATTAGGTCCTAATGCAGTAGGTTATTATGGTTTACTACAAGCATTTGCTGATGCTTTAAAATTATTATTAAAGAGTATGTAGCTCCTACACAAGCTAATATTATATTATTTTTTATAGGACCTATGATAACTTTAATCTTTCTTTATTAGGTTATTTAGTTGTACCATTTGATAGTGGAATTTTTGTATCTGATTATAGTTTAGGTATGCTTTATATGTTAGCTGTATCATCTTTAGCTACATATGGTATATTATTAGCAGGTTGATCTGCTAATTCTAAATATGCTTTTTTAGGTTCATTAAGAAGTACAGCTCAGTTAATTAGTTATGAGTTAATATTAAGTTCTGTAATTATATTAATTATCTTATTAACTGGTAATTTAAATATTATTACTATTGTAGAATCACAAAGAATAGTTGATTTCATATTACCATTATTTCCTTTATTTATTATATTTTTATAGGTTCTATAGCAGAAACTAATAGAGCTCCTTTTGATTTAGCTGAAGCTGAATCAGAACTTGCTAGTGGTTTATGACAGAACATTCAGCTAGTGTATTTGTATTTTTTTCTTAGCTGAATATGCTAGTATTATATTAATTTGTGTTTTAAATAGTATTTTATTTTTTGGTGGTTATTTATGTATTATACCTGTTGAATTTATAATAGATATATTATATAATATATTTGGTATAAATAGTTCTATATTACAAGATATTTTTGTTAATATTTCTTCATCTCCTTTAAATTTAGCTTTTAAAACTGCTTTATTTATATTTGCATTTATTTGAGTTAGAGCATCTTTTCCTAGAATTCGTTTTGATCAATTAATGTCAGTTTGTTGAACTGTATTATTACCTTTAATTATAGCATATGTTGTTTTAATACCTTGTGTTGTATTTGGTTTAGATGCTTTACCTACAAGTTTAATACTTTAATTTAATATTTATTATTAATTTAGCTTACTTTTAGTAATTTATATTTAATTATATAATCATATATAAATTTATTATGTAACTTATAAATTACAATATAGTATGTATGTATGTATTATAATAAAATAATAATTAATTATAATATAGTATTAACTGATATATACTTAAGCTTTATAGCATATATAAGGTGTAACAAAAACAAATTAATGTTTTTTTAGCAGAAAGTATATATATATTAAAAATTAAATATGTCCTTATTATTATTATTAATTCCATTAATAGGTATAAGTCTTGTAACTATAGAGACTAATTATGGTTTAACTTTAGTAAATAATATTAAGATAAAATCTATAGCCTTAACTACAACAATAATAAATTTAATTGTATCATTGATAATGTTTATACTTTTTGATTTTAGTAGTAAACAATTTCAGTTTATTGAAGAACATTATCAAGTAAGTTATTTTGATGTATATTTAGGTGTGGATGGTTTATCTATATATTTTATATTATTAACTACTATAATAATGCCTGTAGCTATTTTATCTAATTGAAATTCAATACAATCTCAAAATGTTTTATCATTTGTAGTAATTATGTTATTATTAGAAACATTATTATTAGCTGTATTCTTAGTTTTAGATGTATTATTATTCTATATCTTTTTTGAAAGTATATTACCTCCTTTATTTTTATTAATTGGATTATTTGGTTCAAGTAATAAAGTAAGAGCTAGTTTCTATTTATTTTTATACACTTTATTAGGATCATTGTTTATGTTATTATCTATAATAGTTATGTCTTCTATTATGGGTACTACTGATTTTGATGCATTATCTAAAGCAAACTTTAGTTATGTAACTCAATTATTTTTATTTTATGGTATATTTATAGCTTTTTGCTGTAAAAACACCAGTTTTTTTTAAATACTTGATTACTAAAAGCTCACGTTGAATCACCATTATCTGGTAGTATTATATTATCAGGTATAGTTTTAAAATTAAGTTTATATGGTATATTTAGATTAATGTTACCTTTATTACCTAAAGCTTCTTTAAACTTTACATATATAATTTATGTTATAGGTGTTATAACTATAATCTATGCTAGTTTTTAGTACATTAAGAACTATAGATATTAAAGAATTACTATTGCTTACTCTTCTGTATCTCACGCAGCTGTATATTTAATAGGTGCGTTTAGTAATACAATACAAGGTATAGAAGGTGCAATAGTTTTAGGTTTAGCTCACGGTTTTGTATCAACAGCATTATTTATTTGTGCTGGAGGTATTTTATACGATAGATCTTCTACTAGATTAATTACATATTATAGAGGTATGGCTCAAATTATGCCTATATTCTCTATATTATTCTTTATATTATGTTTAGGTAATAGTGGTACACCTTTAACTTTTAATTTTATAGGTGAATTTATGTCATTATATGATTGCATGAGAAAGAATGCCTATATTAGGTATACTAGCTAGTACTTCTATTGTATTATCTGCAGCTTATACTATATTTATGTATAATAGAATAGCTTTTGGTGGTTCCTTATTCTGTATATTTTGTAGAAAATATAGGTGATGTTACTAGAAGAGAGTTTATATTATTATTAGTATTTGTAATATTTACAGTATTATTTGGTATATATCCTGCTCCTATATTAGATGGTTTACATTACTCTGTTTCTTCTTTAATTTATAATATAAATTAATATAATAAATATAATTTTTTTATTTTAATAACATTTATTGTTTTGTTTTATTATAATCAATAACTATGTTTATTTATCTTCTTACTAGCTCAATGGCAGAGCCGAATACTTCTAATATTTTGATCCAAGTTCGACCCTTGGGTAAGAATTGTAATAATATTATTATTAATATTATTATTTTAGCCTTTATAGCTCAATGGTAGAGCGAGATACTGTTAATATTTTGATAGATGTTCGATTCATCTTAAGGGCTTATTTTTACTTTACCTTATAATCTAAAAAAAAAGTCAAGATATATTAAGAAAATATCCATATAATAGATAAAATACAAATATATGCCACAATTAGTACCATTCTTTTTGTAAATCAAGTAGTATTTACTTTTGTTATATTAACAGTATTAATATATTACATTTTACTAATTATTACATATTAACCTAGATTTGTTACGTACTTTTTTTTCACGTATTTACATAAATAAATTATAATTATATAAATTAGTAGTTGTATTTTATTATTATAACTAAAACATATTTTTTTTATTATATATATCTCCAGATAATAGATAATATTTTTATATATCTTATAAATAAACACTTTTTTTTCATCTCTAATTATATAACCCATATAAATTTATAGTAATGATAAAATTACCTAATAATATTTAGAGAAAATAAATCTCTTACTTCCTAATAGAGAAAAAAAAAAAAAAAAAAAAAAAAAAGAGGCAAATAATTGTTTGATTTATAAGATATATATAAATATTAACTTATTATTTTCATTACCTAATGAACTAAAAGAGATATATATAATAAAAAAAATATAAAAACAACTACTAATTTATATAATTATAATTTATTTATGTAAATACGTGAAATAAAAGTACGTACAAATCTAGGTAATATGAATTTAGTAAATGTATATATTAATACTGTTAATATAACAAAAGTAAATACTACTTGATTTACAAAAAAGAATGGTACTAATTGTGGCATATATTTGTATTTTATCTATTATATGGATATTTTCTTAATATATCTTGACTTTTTTTTAGATTATAAGGTAAAGTAAAAATAAGCCCTTAAGATGAATCGAACATCTATCAAAATATTAACAGTATCTCGCTCTACCATTGAGCTATAAAGGCTAAAATAATAATATTAATAATAATATTATTACAATTCTTACCCAAGGGTCGAACTTGGATCAAAATATTAGAAGTATTCGGCTCTGCCATTGAGCTAGTAAGAAGATAAATAAACATAGTTATTGATTATAATAAAACAAAACAATAAATGTTATTAAAATAAATAAATTATATTTATTATATTAATTTATATTATAAATTAAAGAAGAAACAGAGTAATGTAAAACCATCTAATATAGGAGCAGGATATATACCAAATAATACTGTAAATATTACAAATACTAATAATAATATAAACTCTCTTCTAGTAACATCACCTATATTTTCTACAAAATATACAGAATAAGAACCACCAAAAGCTATTCTATTATACATAAATATAGTATAAGCTGCAGATAATACAATAGAAGTACTAGCTAGTATACCTAATATAGGCATTCTTTCAAATGCACCATATAATGACATAAATTCACCTATAAAATTAAAAGTTAAAGGTGTACCACTATTACCTAAACATAATATAAAGAATAATATAGAGAATATAGGCATAATTTGAGCCATACCTCTATAATATGTAATTAATCTAGTAGAAGATCTATCGTATAAAATACCTCCAGCACAAATAAATAATGCTGGTGATACAAAACCGTGAGCTAAACCTAAAACTATTGCACCTTCTATACCTTGTATTGTATTACTAAACGCACCTATTAAATATACAGCTGCGTGAGATACAGAAGAGTAAGCAATTAATTCTTTAATATCTATAGTTCTTAATGTACTAAAACTAGCATAGATTATAGTTATAACACCTATAACATAAATTATATATGTAAAGTTTAAAGAAGCTTTAGGTAATAAAGGTAACATTAATCTAAATATACCATATAAACTTAATTTTAAAACTATACCCACTAATATAATACTACCAGATAATGGTGATTCAACGTGAGCTTTTAGTAATCAAGTATTTAAAAAATAACTGGTGTTTTTACAGCAAAAGCTATAAATATACCATAAAATAAAAATAATTGAGTTACATAACTAAAGTTTGCTTTAGATAATGCATCAAAATCAGTAGTACCCATAATAGAAGACATAACTATTATAGATAATAACATAAACAATGATCCTAATAAAGTGTATAAAAATAAATAGAAACTAGCTCTTACTTTATTACTTGAACCAAATAATCCAATTAATAAAAATAAAGGAGGTAATATACTTTCAAAAAAGATATAGAATAATAATACATCTAAAACTAAGAATACAGCTAATAATAATGTTTCTAATAATAACATAATTACTACAAATGATAAAACATTTTGAGATTGTATTGAATTTCAATTAGATAAAATAGCTACAGGCATTATTATAGTAGTTAATAATATAAAATATATAGATAAACCATCCACACCTAAATATACATCAAAATAACTTACTTGATAATGTTCTTCAATAAACTGAAATTGTTTACTACTAAAAATCAAAAAGTATAAACATTATCAATGATACAATTAAATTTATTATTGTTGTAGTTAAGGCTATAGATTTTATCTTAATATTATTTACTAAAGTTAAACCATAATTAGTCTCTATAGTTACAAGACTTATACCTATTAATGGAATTAATAATAATAATAAGGACATATTTAATTTTTAATATATATATACTTTCTGCTAAAAAACATTAATTTGTTTTTGTTACACCTTATATATGCTATAAAGCTTAAGTATATATCAGTTAATACTATATTATAATTAATTATTATTTTATTATAATACATACATACATACTATATTGTAATTTATAAGTTACATAATAAATTTATATATGATTATATAATTAAATATAAATTACTAAAAGTAAGCTAAATTAATAATAAATATTAAATTAAAGTATTAAACTTGTAGGTAAAGCATCTAAACCAAATACAACACAAGGTATTAAAACAACATATGCTATAATTAAAGGTAATAATACAGTTCAACAAACTGACATTAATTGATCAAAACGAATTCTAGGAAAAGATGCTCTAACTCAAATAAATACAAATATAAATAAAGCAGTTTTAAAAGCTAAATTTAAAGGAGATGAAGAAATATTAACAAAAATATCTTGTAATATAGAACTATTTATACCAAATATATTATATAATATATCTATTATAAATTCAACAGGTATAATACATAAATAACCACCAAAAAATAAAATACTATTTAAAACACAAATTAATATAATACTAGCATATTCAGCTAAGAAAAAAATACAAATACACTAGCTGAATGTTCTGTCATAAAACCACTATACAAGTTCTGATTCAGCTTCAGCTAAATCAAAAGGAGCTCTATTAGTTTCTGCTATAGAACCTATAAAAAAATATAATAAATAAAGGAAATAATGGTAATATGAAATCAACTATTCTTTGTGATTCTACAATAGTAATAATATTTAAAATTACCAGTTAATAAGATAATTAATATAATTACAGAACTTAATATTAACTCATAACTAATTAACTGAGCTGTACTTCTTAATGAACCTAAAAAGCATATTTAGAATTAGCAGATCAACCTGCTAATAATATACCATATGTAGCTAAAGATGATACAGCCAACATATAAAGCATACCTAAACTATAATCAGATACAAAAATTCCACTATCAAATGGTACAACTAAATAACCTAATAAAGAAAAGATTAAAGTTATCATAGGTCCTATAAAAAATAATATAATATTAGCTTGTGTAGGAGCTACATACTCTTTAATAATAATTTTAAAGCATCAGCAAATGCTTGTAGTAAACCATAATAACCTACTGCATTAGGACCTAATCTTCTTTGCATAGAAGCCATAGTTTTACGTTCGGCTATAGTTACAAATGCAACTGAAAGTAAAGCAGGTACTATTAATAATAGCCCTTCAATAATAGAAATTATACTTATCATTTATTTATTAATTATTTATTATAACAATATATATCAATAGAATATTTATATTTATATTAATATTAATTGTAATTAACAACCTGCAGTTTTTATTCTATATATATAAATATTTAATAAATATACTCAATATTATACATTGAAACTTTTTATGTTTAATATATATATAATATATATATATCTAATATTTTAACTAAATATATAGGTTAATATTATATATAAACTAATAGTATAGTCTAAATCTAAACATAGCTATCTAAGGAGTTCGGGGAACTCGAATCCCTTTATTTCGATTTGCAATCGAAACGCAGAACCTTCTACTCAAACTCCTTTAATTTATAAATATTAATTATATATAATAGGTATAATAATATTATTATATACTAATTATTTTTTAGTAGCTAACTCTACTAAACTATTTTCTATAATACTTACTACAGGTACTATAATAAAGAAGTGTGCAAAATATAACACAGTAGATATTTGTCCTACTTCAATAAATGGAGTTTCAACGTGTTTTGCACCTATTTGCATTAATACTAAGAAATTAGCTACAAATATAAAGAATGCAATTTTACTTAAAGGTCTAAATTGTACTCCTCTTTAATTTAGATAAATCTGTTAATGGCATTGCCATTAAAGCTAAAATAGCAGCAAACATAGCTATAACACCTAATAATTTATTAGGTATAGATCTTAATATTGCATAGAAAGGTAATAAATATCATTCTGGTACAATAGCAGGTGGAGTTTGCATAGGATTAGCCACAACATAATTTTCACTATCTCCTAATGCATTAGGCATAAAGAAAACAAATATAGATAAAACTATAAAGAATAAGAATATAGTAACTAAATCTTTAAATAAGAAGTAAGGAGCGAAAGGTAATCTGTCATAATTAGCTGAGATACCTAAAGGATTACCTGATCCTACTACATCGTGGTAAGTTATTAAGTGCATTAATACTAATGCAGCTAATACGAAAGGTAATAAGAAGTGTAATGCAAAAAATCTATTTAATGTAGCATTATTAACTGAAAAACCACCTCATATAAATTCAACTATATCTTGACCTATTCAAGGTATAGCACTCATTAAGTTAGTAATAACAGTTGCTCCTCATAAACTCATTTGACCGTATGGTAATACGTAACCTAAAAAAGCTGTAGCCATCATTATTATAAGGATTACTGTACCTATAATTCATGTTAATGTTCTTGGTGATTTATAAGATCCATAGTATAAACCTCTACCTATGTGTAGGTATACTAAAAAGAAGAAAGCTGAAGCTGTATTAGCGTGTAAATAACGTATTAATCAACCATTGTTAACATCTCTCATAATGTGTTCAACAGAATTAAATGCTTCAGCTACACTAGGTGTGTAATGCATAGCTAATGTAACTCCTGTTACAATTTGTATTATTAAACATATTGCTAATAATGAACCAAAGTTTCATAAATAACTTATATTAGCTGGTGTAGGTGCGTCGATTAAGTAAGAATTTACTAATCTTAATAAAGGATGATTTTTAAGAATTCTCATATTTTTATTATATATTTATTGTTATTGTTCTATTTTATGTTTTATTTTGCTATATTATAATATAAATATATATATTTATATATGGGTTTGTTCAATTAAAAACTGCTATGCAGCCGGAAAAGAAATTACAATTTCTATTCTTAATAAATGTAATTATGGATCTATATATATATATTGTAATTATATATTTATACTCTATATTAATATATATATTGTGGATATAATATTTATATTAATATATGTAAGTTAGTTCAATTAATAAATATTTTAAATATTAACAGGAATAAATAATACAATAGCTAATAAATTAGATAAATGCAATGTTTCATTAGGCATAAACATAAATAAAAGTATAATTAATGTTAAAATAGAAATAGTTATAGATAAAGAACTAGATAAAGCAAAATTAGAATTAAAATATATTTTATTAACTACTTTATTTTTTTGTAAAATAAGAGCAGGTATTCTTAAATCTTTTAAGCTACTAAAATAAGTATAACAATGTCCATCAAAGAACATAGTTTTTACTATAAATAAATAATATACAGCACTTATAACACTAGTTAATACACCTATAAGAGTTAAAAATATAAATCCTTCTTGTAAAGCTGCAGAAAATACCATCTGTTTAGCAAAGAATCCCATTAAAGGTGGAATACCAGCAAATGAGAATAAAGTAATAGTTAAACTTAAAGCTAAGAAACTATTAATATGGAAATATCCTTTAAGCTGACTTATAAGTTGTATAGGTGAATTATTTTTATCTATTAAATTATTATGATTAATATTTTTATCATTATAAGCATATAAGCTATAACCTATAGCTATTAATAAAATAAATGCATTTAAATTAGATAAACTATATTGAGCTAAATAGAAAATAAATGATTGTATAGATTCAACACTATTAATAGTTAATGCTAATAACATAAAACCTAAATGAGATATAGTACTATAAGCAAATAATCTTTTAATTCTAAATTGTGTTAAACCTAATACAGTACCAATTATTAAAGATAATAATGAACTTATTAATAAACTAGTAGTTCAAGTATATTGTGTAGTAATATATATACTATTTGTATAATGAACTAATTGTAATAATAAAGTTAATATAGAAATTTTAGCTATTATAGCTACAAAAGTAGTAACTATAGTAGGTATTGCATCATAAACATCAGGTGATCAAAAATGGAATGGTGCAGCTGATATTTTAAATAATAATCCTATAGTTATTAATAATAAGCAATAAGGTATATAAGTAGTAATTTGTTGTTGATCTAATACACCTGCTAAATTATTTATAACATAGAAACTATCTAAATATGTTACACCTAAATTTGCATATATTAAAGCTATACCTAATAATATAAAACAAGATGCTAATCCACCTAATAAAAAATAAGTTAAACCAGCAGATGTAGCTGATTCAGAATTTCTATACATAGTACATAATAAATATAAACCATAACTTTGTAATTCTATAGATAAGAATATAGATACAAAATCACTACTAGATATTAATAATAAACTACCTATTACAATAAATAATAACATTAATGTATATTCTAATATTGTATATTGTTCTCCTTTTTAAAATTATATTAGATACAGCAAATGTTTTTAACAAATTGTAATTTTGTAAATAATAATTTAGATAAACTTAAGTAATTACTAGATAGAAGTTTTCTTGGATAAAAACCAGTTAAATTCAGTATTAATAATGTAATAATAAATATTAATATATGAAATGTTTGTGTTATAGGTGATGTATAAAATAAACCACCAAACAACCCTATACCATTATCCAAATATGTTATAAATAAATTATTATAACATAAATAAATACAGTAAAATAATATTATAATACCTATTCTTGAATAAAGAATAGCTGTATCACGTCTAAAAGACAATGCATTAGATAATATTAAACAGAAGATTGAAGATAAAAGCATATCTGAATAAAAAATATAAATAAATTTAAATTAAATAAAATAAATAATAGATATTTAGATATATCTATTATAAAAAAAAATAATAAGTTATTATTAAATAAATGATAACTTATTATTAAGTAAATGATAACTTATTATTAAGTAAATGATAACTTTATATTATTAATTAAATGTTAAATTATTATTTAGTTGATGTTAAATTATTATTTAATAATGCAAATAAAGTAAATATAACTAATATAAATAAATTATTATCATTATAAGAGAAATATATTAATGATATGTAGAACATTAAACCTATTAATACATATAAAGCATAAGTAGTAATTACACCAGTACTTAATTTACCTAAACTATTACTTAAAGATAATAATCCTTTTTCTAAACCATAAGGTCCTAAGAATTCAACTGAACCTTTATCTAAACTTTAGTAGTTTGACCACCTAATTTAAGAACACCTTCTACAATATATTTATTATAGAATAATTCTATATAAAATCTTTGATTAAAGAAACTAAAGATATTATAACCAAATCTTGAGAATTTAAAGTTAATAAGTAATTTAGGTAAGAATTCAGAAAATAAAACAGAAATAATACTTAAACAAACTGTAAATATAAATGGTAATAATTTAAAGAATGTAGGTACAGCAAATTCTGTATCTAACATAATTTCATGACTAGGATGAATAAATAAACTATTATCTACAAAGAAACCAGTACCTAAACCTATAAATATATCTTTAGTTAAATAACCAAAGAATATAGAAAAAAATAGATAAGATAATTAAAGGTAAAGTTAAGAAAATATCACCTTCATGAGCATGTTTATAACTAGATAAAGGTCCATTAGGATTAGCTAAGAAAGTTAAATATAAAACCTTAGCTGAATAAAGTGTAGTAAACATAGCACCTATAGTAGCTACAAAATAAACTATAGTACCTGATAGGTAGAATTGTCCATAAGAAGATTCTAGAATAAAATCTTTAGAATAGAATCCAGTCATGAAAGGTACAGCTACTAAACTTAATGAAGCTATTAACATAACTGAATATGTTAAAGGCAAAAACTCTCTTAAAACCACCATATTTTCTAAAATCTTGGTTATCAGCTACTGCGTGTATAACTGATCCAGCACCTAAGAATAATAATGCTTTATAAAAAGCGTGATTAACTAAATGGAATAAAGCTAAATTATAACTAGATAAACCTATAGCTATAACCATCATACCTAATTGACTCATAGTTGAATAGGCAATAACTTTTTAATATCTTGTTGGAATAAACCTATTAAAGAACTAAATACTGTAGTAATAGCACCTAATCATAAACATAAAACCAAAACAGTTGAACTATATTCAATTAAAGGTGAAGATCTCATTAATAAATAAACTCCAGCAGTAACCATAGTAGCAGCGTGAATTAAAGCAGAAACAGGTGTAGGACCTTCCATAGCTTGAGGTAATCAAATATGTAAACCTACTTGAGAACTTTTAGCTGTTGCACCTATTAATAAACATATTCCTACTAATGTGATTATAGTTTCATTATAGTAAGGTGCTAATGCAAATACTGTACTATAATCTAAATTACCAAAAGATCATATTATTGTAAACATACCTACAGTTAATAAACAATCACCTACTCTATTAGTTAATAAAGCTGATAAAGAGCTTTGATTTGCTGCTATTCTAGTAAATCAGAAATTTACTAAAAGATATGAACAAACACCTACACCTTCTCAACCTACAAACATAATTAAATAATTATTTCCTGTTACTAGTATAATCATCATAAAAGTGAATAAACTTAAGTAACTAAAAAATCTTTGATTATGTGGATCATGACTCATGTAACTTATAGAATATATGTGTACTAAACTAGATACTATTAATACTGGTATTAACATAGATACAGTTAATGAATCAAATCTAAAGTTTCATAATACATATAATGATTCTACATCTACTCATCTAGCTATATTTATTGTTACTGGTATATTATTAAAACCTACTTCAAAAAAAGCTATTATAGCTAATAATGTTGTAGTTATTACTGAACCACATGTTATTATATGTGATCCTGTTATACCTATTTTTCTACCAAAGAAACCTGATACTATTGAACCTAATAATGGTAAAATTATCAATGTTAAATACATTTATTTATATTGTATTGTTATACTACCTCTTAATCTATAATATGCTACTAATATTCCTAAACCTATTGCAGATTCAGCTCCTAGCTATTGTTAAAATATATACAGCAAAAGTTTGTCCTAATATATCATCAAAACTAAGTGAACTGATTAATATTAAAATGTTGCAGATAATAACATTATCTCTATAGAAATTAACATTAATATAATGTTTTTTCTATTTAATACAAATCCTAATATCCCTATGACAAATAAAAATATTGAAAAATTCATTATACTTATATAAAATTTTATTTGATTTATCTATACTACATATATAAATATAATTATTACAAATATTAATTAATATTATATAAATATGTATAAGACTTGAACTTATATTTACGTGTCCGTAGCACGATATTCTACCATTGAATTAACATATTTTATAAGTAATTTACAACTAATAATAGTATATATATATTATAGAAGTAAATTACTTATTTTTGAATTACATCTCTATATAAATAAAATAATTTAATAAAGATTCCTTTTATTTGTAAGTTTAATATATAAATACGTAAATTTAAGCATAATGTTCTTTATGGTATGCTATATGGGCTGCCATTGTAGCTATATCGTATATAGTACATGTAGAACCATCAGGATATTCTACTCTACAAAAATGTTCAGAAACGATCTGAAGAGCTTAAATCATGAGTATACTTTATATTCCTATATTTATATATATGTATTGGGTCTTTACCTGCTATTTTTCAACCAGGGTTAAAATGCGTAAGTTCAGGTGTAATACGACATTTTAATGTATGATCATAGTAATATTGCATATTATGTACAATCCCAGTTAATGGTCCTTTGTAACGTCTTTAGGTTGATGTTCCCCTAATAGCAGGTTCATAAGAAGAACTAACTAACACTACTGGTTGCCCAGTAGTAAGGTTATAAGTAGATTCTTCTCTCCGTCTTTTACCTTTTTCTTCCCGTTGCCTTGAATTTTCAACTTCATACATAGGTTCTTTTACCTGAAGATGGGTTAGGATTAGGTCCAGGTGGACCATTATCACCACTAGACCCTTGACCTCCACTTGCGTTAGAATGTTTAAACTTATTATCCTTAATATTTATAAAGGAATCCTCATGTAATTGATTTTAAATAATTATTATTAATATTATCTAATAATTCTAATATAAAAATAGGATTATTATGTGAAACTATATACAGATAATACTATTAATATTATTCTATAGATAGAATATAATCTTTCACCTAGTTTAGGATTTAGATATAATTCTAAGTATATTTTTGTTAGAGATGTAAGGCTGTATCTATTTAATTTTGTTGTCATGCTTTTCATATTTTTATTTTGCATAAAAAAATTATTTTTCATATTTATATTTCTAACTTTCCATTTGATCTCTTAATCATAACAAGAAATCTCTTATTGAAACTGACTGTATAGCTATAGGCATTGAGCTATGTAAAATCCCACATATCTCTGAACATTGTCCAAAGAAAGTACCAGGACGGTTTATATAAACAGAAGCTTGATTTAATCTACCTGGGTAAGCATCTGCTTTAATACCTAAAGAAGGGCAAGCATAAGAATGTATGACATCAGCAGCTGATATAACAATTCTAGTGTGAGTTAATTCAGGAATAATTACTCTATTATCAACTTCTAACATTCTAAATTGACCTTGTTCTAAATCACTTTCTTGGTACTATATAAGAATCAAATTCTATAAATTCATCATCTACATTAGTAAAATCAGGATATTGGTAACTTCAATATCATTGATGACCTTCAGCATAAACAACTAATGAAGGATCCATAACTTCATCCATTAAATATAATAATTTAAATGATGGAAATGCTATTAATATTAATATAAATGCTGGTGATATTGTTCAAATTAACTCTATCAAAGTACCATGATTCATAAATTTATGTGCAATAGGTGATTTATTGGCTAAAAAATTTCTTATAATTGAAATTATCATTCATGTTACAGTAAATAATATAACAGCTAAATAAAACATTATATTATTATGTAACTCTTCAATACCTTCCATTTGAGGTGATGCACTATCTTGAAAAATAAACCCCAAGGAGTTGGAGCATCTAATTGTAATTTAGAAATATAATTATGAAAAACATTATTTTTATTTTATTTTAGTTATAATTTATCGTACTAATTCATGTAAACTTTATGTAATCTTATATACATATACGAGTTAGACCGGCTTCGATCCGGCATCTATTTTCTTGACAAGAAAACCCTTTACCAATTAAGTTACTAACCCTATTTATATCTATATTTTTTTATTAATTTAATAATAAGTAAAATATTATTAATATATAATTTACTTATATATTAAAGAATAACCATTTCCAAGATTTTATATTAAAATTAAATATTTGTCTACTTTCTATTTTTAAAGCATTTTTACCTAATTCAAAGGCAAAACCTAAAGTTAATACTAGAAAAAATACTATCATTATTAATAAACCATAAATACCATTAGTATAAGCACTAACAACATAAGGATATATTAATAAAATTTCTAAATCAAATAATAAAAATAATAAAGCAAATATAAAAAAGAAATACTAAATTGTGTTCTATTTTGTCCTAAAAAAGAATGAAAACCACATTCAAAAGCACTATCCTTTTCTTGATAAGGATTATGTGTAAAGTATTAAATTAACTAATAACAATATTATACCTAATACTGGAATTAAAAATAAAAAAAGTTGTTGTCATATTTAAAGGTTTAAATTTTTATAAGATATAAGTTTTATATTAATATTTTCTTACAGAGGTTTAAATTAAAATTAATAATAAAACTTATTATTAAATTAAAAAAATATATATATAAGATTGACATTAATATATATATTAAAAATTAAGCTACATATAGTAATAAAAGCCATCATCAAAGCAAACAATCCTGTTGCTTCTGCAAATGCAAAACCTAATATAGCATATGAAAATAATGGTCCTCTTAAAGAAGGATTTCTTGCTACACCTAATATTAATGCACCAAAAACTAAACCAATACCTATTCCTGCTCCTATTAATCCTGTTGTGACCATACCAGTACCTATAATTTTAGCTGCTTGTAACATAGTCATGAATTAAATTATGTTTACATATAGTTATTTACAGTTAAATATTTTATATAGTTTTTATTTACAGAAGATGACTGAACGTCTCTAATATACTAGAGATTTGTTCTTTACAACCTCATGTTGAATATCTAACACCCCATTAACTAGAGGTAAGAGAGCTTTTCTGATGCTTCCAGCGCTTGGTGTTCAACTTTAGTTGTTCTAAATACCTCAAACTTTCTAGTATATCGTAATAAACCATACGGTAATCGATATTATCTACACCACTCATATGTATATGGTAATTATTAAATACGATATCATCAGCACGGATTTGATCACTATATACAACTTCATTAATTGATGATCCATTATCTAAAGGCTCCATACCTATATCTTCTATAATCTCATTAAATATAGAGCTACCATCTGATGTTCTATCCAAATCATCTTCTAGAGAATCAAAAATATCTGCCCTAAAATTATCATCAACAATATCAGGTCTAAAATTATTATCTAAAATATTAGGCTCGAAATTATTATTTAAATTATTAGGGTCATTATCTAAATTATTTAATTCAGAATTATTGTTCCCAGATCATTTTGCTCATCTTCATCATAAATCTTAGGCTCAAAAGTATCATTTATATTATTTTGCTCAGAATTATTATCTCAAGAGTCAGAAGGTGTATTTACATTATTATTATCAACTAATAGGAGGTAACTCTTCATTAACCTCTAACTCATTTATATAGTCATTATTAAAAATATTTTGATTGTTAGTAATATATACTCTGTTCTACTTCTTTAACTTGAGCTGTTAGACCTCCACTATAATCATCAAATAAAGTAAGAGCTGTTTCTATATCATCTATTAATCTAAAAGCTTCATTTTGATGATTCTGTTGAGCTATTTGATAGCTAGTTAAATTATTCATAAAAGTCCCTATTTGAATTGCAGTTTCAGAGAGTCAGTAGTATTTGAAGCTACTTCTGATAATTGAGTATTAGTAATTTCACGCGGTGCGCTAGTGTCTAATTCAATAACAGATGTATTATCATTATCATGAGATAATTCAATACTATCAATAATAGATGTATTATCATTATCATTTTCATGAGATAATTTAGCTTTTTTAGTTAAAATATTATCTTCACTATCAGATAAACTATTAGATGATTTTCTTTAAGACGTACCGTTAATTCACTAGTACTATTGTTATCACTAATATAATTAGATAGTATCTTCCATATCATTAGATTTAGTTGATATATTAGGTATATTTAAATCAATAGTTTGTTGAGTTATTGTTGGTGACTTAGGACTTAAAGATTGGCTGTTCACCTCTCTTTGAAAACAACTGAATTTGTTATAGACATAGTCCATTTACTGTTCCTTACAGTAATTTTTATTTTATTACAAAAAATCATGGGATTGTATTAATATGTGTTATTTTTTTTTAGTATGTTTAAGATTATACATCTATAACTATTATTAATGTGAGAAAATTAAATTTTTAGTTTAATATTTTTTTTTTTTTTAAAGATCAATAGTTTTATGTAAAAGTTAACATATGTGTCTCATTAGGCAAAAAATTTATATAATGAGACTACTATTGGATTACAACCTTTTTTTAAGGTTGCATATATTAAATACCATCCGAATGGTTTAATTTAGGGTAGATACCTAGAATCGAACTAAGATATGTTATGCCACAGATAACTGTTCTACCTTGAACTATATCTACCTTTTTTTGAGTCTAGCTCTTACTTTTCCCCATAGATCTTTAATTTAAATAAATATTATACTAAAATAAATCTAAAGTAAGTTTAGATTAAATTAATAATATTTAATATTAAAGATCTAATTAAGACATAACTCACATCTATATTGGGACATGAGTAGCATTTATTTATCAATTTTAATGTTAATAGACATACGTTAGGTTATGTCTTTATTGATTTATATATTTTATATATAATCAATTTTGAAGTTATTATATATATTATAATCATACTTCTATATTTAAATAAATATATGGAACACATTCTATATAAATATATAGATAAAAGTAAGTGTATTTTAATACCATATCATGTTTGTTAAAATCATATATGTATGATATATAATAATATAAATTATTATAATATATATCTAAACATTAAGATTGTAGAGGTAAACTAGCAAAAGCATGAGGTTTAGGTGGACTAGTTAAACATCATTCTAAAGAACTATTATTTCTAGTAAAGTATACTTGGAAAGTATCACTGAATAATTGTGGAGTTAATCAAGGATATCTTGATACAGCTTTACCTTCTGTAAGTTGTTTATAAATAATAGTTAAGAAATATCATGTAGCTACAACACTAACAATAGAACCAATACTACTAATTAAATTTCAACCATAGAAAGCATCAGGGTAATCACTAATTCTTCTAGGCATACCTTGTAAACCTAAGAAATGTTGTGGGAAGAATGTTAAATTAACACCAACAAATAAGATTCAGAAATGAACTTTAGCAGCAAAATGGTCATAAGATAAACCTAATATTTTAGGAATTCAAAAATATCAACCACTAAATAATGCAAATACAGCACCCATAGATAAAACATAGTGGAAATGAGCTACAACATAGTAAGTATCATGGAATGCTACATCAAGTGAAGCATTAGCTAATACAACACCACTTAACCCACCAATAGTAAATAATACAACAAATCCTAATGCAAAAGCATAGGAGGTGTTAAATGTAAAGATCCACCATAACATGTAGCTAATCAACTAAATATTTTAATACCTGTAGGTACAGCAATAATTAAAGTAGCAGCTGTAAAGTAAGCTCTAGTATCAACATCTAAAACCAACAGTATACATGTGATGACTTCAAACTATAAATCCTAATACACCAATAGACATCATAGCGTAAACCATACCTAAGTAACCAAATACGTTTTTACTTGATGCTGCTGAAATAACTGTACTAATAATACCAAATCCTGGTATAATTAAAATATAAACTTCAGGATGTCCAAAGAATCAGAATAAATGTTGGAATAAAATAGGATCACCACCACCAGCTACTTCAAAAAAGGATGTATTGAAGTTTCTATCAGTTAAGATCATAGTAATACCACCAGCTAACACTGGTAATGATAATAATACTAACACAGCTGTAATAATAACAGCTCATCCAAATAAGCTAATTTGTGTAAACGTATACCAGGACTTCTCATATTTAAGATAGTAGTTATAAAATTCATAGCACCTAACATACTACTAATACCACTTAAATGTAAACCAAATATAGCTAAATCTACACTAGGTCCACTGTGAGATTGTATTCCTGATAATGGTGGATATAATGTTCAACCTGTACCAGCTCCATTTTCTATAGTAGCTGAGAATATAAATAAAAATAAACTAGGAACTAATAATCAAAAACTTATATTATTTAATCTAGGAAATGCCATATCTGGACCCAACTAGTAATGGTAATAAGAAATTACCAAAACCTCCAATTAATGCAAGCATAACCATGAAGAAAATCATCAAGATAGCATGCGCTGTTATTATACTATTATATAATTGATTGTCTGATATATATTGTACACCTGGACCAGATAACTCTAATCTGATTAAAACTGAAAACGCTGTTCCAACTAAACCAGAAAATAATGCAAACATTAAGTATAAAGTACCTATATCTTTAGCATTTGATGATAAAAATCATCTTTCTTGTCATTCTGTAGGTTGTTTAAAATCTAACACAGTACCTATATTATCTGTATCAGTATGAATTTTTGTAGAGTAACCTTGTAAAATATTTGTATTAAGGTTAAGATTGTTTAAATCTTTATTATTTAAAGAGGATTTGGCGCATAAGCAAAATTTTTTTATAGTTTTAATTGTTTTTTTAGTATATTTAAAGTAAAAAACTATAGCTATAGCCCAAAATTTAAAAATAAACTTTGATAAATAATATTATTTTTATTATTAATATTATTTTTATTATTAAATTATAAATATTTTTTTTTTTTTAGGTAAAATTATTATAATTTAATATTTAAATAGCTTACATAATGTAATAAAATTATAATAGTATATTCTAAAAAGTTAACGTATGTGTCTCACTAGAAAAATAAGATATAGTAAGATTACTACAAGGCTGGATTTGAAAATGTACTACAATATAATTGTATATGATATGTATTTGATATAGCTTTTATTAAGGTTAAAAAGCCGGAGAGAAATTCGAATTCTCATTCTTAATTCATGAAATTATTGTTCTACCGATTAAACTATCCTGGCTAAAACAATATAGATAATAAATAAGAATTTGTCTTATGTTGGGGCGACTCGAACACCCAATAGTAAATACCAAAAATTTATGACTTACCGATTAGTCGACAACATAAACTATATGTATATAAAAATATGGGTAACAAGACTTGAACTTGCAAAGTATAAAACTATCCCGTCCTAAGCGGAACCTGTTTACCAATTTCAGCATACCCATGTCTATTAATTTAAGTAGCCATATAAGCCAAGTTTGCTCGAGATAAGATTTGAACTTACAACCTAATCAGCTTCAATGATCCGCTCTACCAATTGAGCTTCTCAAGCGTTAATAATTAACAATATTAATAGTTATGGAGTTATCAGGACTCGATCCTGAAATAACGATATGCAAAATCGTCGTTTTACCAGTTAAACTATAACCCCTAATATATCCAAGAAACATTCGAACGTTTACGGCCTATGCCATAGCTTAAGTTAAGACTGTCTACCAGTTCCAGCACTCGGATTAAATAAGACTAAAATGACTTGAACATTTACTCAAAACCATCATGAGTTCGCTTTAACCAATTAAGCTATAGTCTTTGGTAGCGAACTTAGGATTTGCACCTAAATAATATGGACATGAGCCATATATGTTACTATTACATTAATTCGCTTTACAGAGATAGGTGATTTGAACACCTGACCTTTCGCGTGTAAAGCGACAGCTCTACCAACTGAGCTAATCTCTTTTATTATAATCTTTTGTAACCCAAGGGAGATTTGAAGACTCCCGCACTAACAGTGAAAATGTTATGTCTTAACCAGTCTTGACCATTGGGTCTTTAAATTATATCTAAAATATATATAGCCTTATGCGAGTATCGAACTCACTTCTACCGATTACAAAAACGGTTGCATTACTTTTATGCTAAAAAGGCTTTATTGTAACATATCTAAAATATTATAATGATATTTATTAATATTTAGTATACTATTTTTAAAAATTAGTACTTTATATCTAAAATGTTTTCATTCTTACAACCAAAGCCTATTAATTGTTAAAAGATATAATTTATGCTCGTAGTGTTCTACTACGTATAAAAGTATCATAAAGTTTGCTTCGCGTTTAGATGCTTCTCAACACTTATCTTTAACTGATGTAGCTTTCCTGCCATGCCTATGTTGTCTGGCTACACTACTAATAGTGTAACAATACCTTAGTATAAGTATTAATTATCATTATAACATATATTATAATATAAACCATAAACAACAGGTAAACCAGAGATTAATATACCCAACTCCTTTCGCACGAAGGGACATTCTTTAATCTACTTTATGTTCCTCTAGAAGATAGAAACCATACTGTCTCACGACGTATTAAACCCAGCTCATGTAGCTCTTTAATCGACGAACAGTCGAACCCTTCATGATTTCTGCATGCATGAGGGATGAGCTAAGCCGACATCGAGGTGCCAAACCGCGCACTCAATTTGACTCTCTTGCGCAAATTAGCCTGTTCAATTTATGTTATCATAAAAGATTCAGCCTAAAGCTGAATATACTTTTATTTCCATTTTCTCAAAACGGTTCAGACTATTTCATCATCTTTATTAATTAATATAAGGAGGAGATAATTGTAAAGTAAAAAGAAAAGAGAAATTAAGTACTATACTAAACCTTAACACCAAAAGCTCCAACACGTGAAGTTGAGTTAATAACAGTATATTGTAAATTAGCTTTATCATTTCCTCTTAACACTGGTGTAGGATAACCTTTAAATGAAGAATAAACATTTTCTAAATTTCCTTTATATTTAGTTCTACGTTGAGATCTAGAAGCTGAAAAACGTCTAGTTAATCTACCAGCAGCTTCTAATCTAACACCAGATACTCTTTTATACTTTTAAATTACTTAAAATAATTTTTTTAAATACTTAGATTTAGTATTATCTTGTAATAGAAATTATCACTATTAAAAATATTAAAATTAAAAAATTTTTAGATTTATCTGCTAATTTAATGTTTTTAATTTGTTGCTTTTCTTATTAAAACTTTAAGATATCTTAAAACATTTCTTTTTTTTTTTTAATTTTTAATTCTAAAGGTTGAGTAAATATTTTTACTATTAAAATAAAAATATTTTAAATTAATAATATTAAATTCAATATTTTTATTAAAAATATTTCCTAACTAAACTTATTAAACCTTGTAGATAAGTATTTCCGGAAATTTAGCTTTATTAATATAAAGCATTTGTTTATAATACATATAGAATCTTAATCTTTTAAAACTTTTTTTAATAAATTTTGTATAGTAAATATTTTTGTGTTGTATTTACTTGAGTATTATAATTAGGTAAAGATTACTTAATAATATACTTTTTTGTTTATGTTTAAACAAAATAGTTAATCCTCTATTTTTTATTAATTTTAATTTTCTATGAAATTTAGCTTTTTTAAATAAAGTTAAATATCTTTTTTAAGTCTTAATAAGTAATTAAGTTTTTGTTTATTATAAACATATAATGTTATATTTAAATTTTACCATTAGTATGTTTAAATTCACTCATCACTAATAAATATTCTATTAGTAGATATTTTTCTAAATCCATGACGTAATCTATTTTTTCTTTAATAAAGTATTCTAGTTGTAAAATGATATAAATTAAAGCATGCTTCTAATTAATTTCATTACATATTTACTTTTAATAGGAATTAAATTAATAGCATTTTATTATAAGCATATATACTACTTTTCAATTGCTTACAGCAGGTATAACATCTCTATTATAAATAGCTATACTAGAATCATTTAACCCTTTTTTTTATATGTAGTATTTAATTTTGATTTTATAAATTTAACATATCTATATTAATATTTAGATATTAATATAATTAATTTAATTAATTATATAATATTAAAGCTTGGTAAACCAAGTCTAATACATTATTAAAAAATAATAATAATTATACAAATAGTGAATATTTGTTTATGATAATAATTAATAAAGATGTTGGGTGTTAAAAAAGGATTATTGTTAGCTATACTCACCTTTTAGTCGTTGAACGTCCTTACTTTAATTTATCTTAAAGATAAACATGCTAAAATAAGTTTCGCTTCAAATACACTTAACTAATATAAGTTGTGCTTGAAATTTACCCAATATATTACCAATATTTTATAATATTGGAGGACCTTACTGTTATAAATCCCTAGCGTAACTTTTCTATAATCCAAGACCTTTCCTTAATGCATCTTGTGATCATATGCTTTGCTTACGCGACTGATAGACTTGTAGGTCAAACAGTAAAGCAAGATTTAGCCATTAAACTTTTAAAGTATAGTTAAACATTATATTAATAAAGACAAATACTTTATTAATATAACAAATAAACTTTTAAATCTTTGGACTAAAATTAGAACAAAGTCCAGTAAAGTTTAAAATACATCTATTCACCGCATAGTTAAAATCTTACTTAAAATAAAAAATAATTGTGGAATTTAATCGAATAATAACTGTATAATTATAATAATAATTAGAACAAATTAAAATATTTGTATATAAATATACAAGTTTACAATATGAACTTTGGATATACCCAGGTACTTTTTTTGTGGGACCTGTGCCTGCATAAACTGCCTTCTTGTCATTAAGAGTATATATAAGGATTCGAATAAAGGTGTTTCTGGTATTATCTAAACAACTACCTTATACACTATAAATCATCCTAAAATTTCACTCCTATAATTAGTAACAGTAAAGCTGCATAGGGTCTTCTCGTCCATCTAGAAGTAAACAGTATCTGCACTGCTATTCCAATTTCACTGAGACAATCATCGAGACAGCTGTTGCATCGTTAAGTCATTCATGCAGGACCGCATTTAACGGCCAAGGTATTTCACTAACTTAGGACCCTCATGAGGTAAGGCCGCCATTAATCGGGGTGTCCTTCAAAACCCTCAGTTAATAATCAAGAGAGATCCGTTACCAGCCGACATTGGGCAGACATCACACTCACTTTACTTTGATTTTTTCTTTGCAGAGTGCTGTGTTTTATTAAACAGTCGTACAACATTGTTTCATGATTCCTCTTATTATTAATTTAATTTTTCATATTTAATTTCATACTTTACTATATGTTAAATTTAATAATAATGGTCCTCCTTATTCCAAAGGTACAGAGTCAATTTGCCGAGTTCCTTGATTGTTCTTTCAAACGCCTTTGTATTCTCTACTTGCTTACTTGAGTTAGTTTCTAGGTATGGTTATTAATTGTTTTTTCTTTTTTATTTTTTTTACCAGTATAAAGTTGTCTTTAATCTATATATTATAGTATTATTAATAATAACATTTAATGGATATATTTTTATATAATAACCATTATATAATCTATAAATACATATTAATAATCTAATGGTAATTAATTATTAATTATTATCTATAATATCATTATAATAGATAAAGACTATTACTTGGTTCTAAAATATTTATTATTTGACTCACTCTATTATATTTATAAATCATAATATTATAATAAGTATGTATTATATATTATAATTTACAATTTTATACCAATAAGTATGAGTATTAAATATTTTCCACTTCAAATAATAAAATAAACTTTCCAGAACCTTTATTACTTGTTAAAGGTTTTGGTATTATCATATAAAAAAGCATAAAACGTCATCAAAATTATCATTTGATTAATTTTTTTAGACACCGATTTTAGATTAAACCATAAGCTTCAGGCGAGGCTAAAAGCCTTTTCGTTACTCATGTCAGCATTCTCTCTTGGTTTAACAGATACACATAAATCGTAATATAGCATTTAAACTACTATACATACTACTACTAACTTTTTTTTTTACTATCTAACCCTACACTAAATAACCAATTTAAAAAATATATCGTTAAATAAATAATCAATTAGATATATTATATTGTAGTATAGTTAAATAAATAATCAATCACAATATATAATAAATCATATATTTAGTTTAGATAGCTTTATACAAGATCTTTAATATTTTAAGAAAAATATTAATATTTTGTTTAATCCAATGTTCCGCTACCCCACAAAAATCCTAAGTCACAGCGCTTTGATTTAGATTTAAGATCTAATCTAAGCCACAGCACTTTAATTTTAATTTGTGTACAAGGTTTCGATATATTATTTAGATCCGTTAAATTCTCGGCGTTTTTACCTACATCTATTAATCAGTGCTCTGTTACGAGGTCTTCAGAATGGCCGCTTCTAAGCCTATTTCCTGATTGTTTAAAAAAACATCCTTAATTTCACTTAACAATAATTTTGGAACCTTAACTCTTGTTCTGGGCTGTTTCCCTTTAGACATACAACCTTATCGCACTATGTCCGATTATTTAACATTCATCTTTGCCCTTCCGAGTGGAAATACTCTCCGGTAAAGTGACTAACCCCCGATGTTGACAAAAACTTAGATATTCTCCGAGATCACAGTTCTGTACCTGCTAAGATGTTAATTAAATTACCTACTTACATAGGTTTCGCGGAAAACCAGCTATACTAGTCAGTTTTGTCTTTCACTAACTTACCACAGTTCATCGGATATCTTTACAACGATAACCCGTTCGGGCTCTATAACCCTGACCATGGTAAGATCACTAGCCTTCGGGTCAATTCTAGATACTAATTCATTTTTCATAATTGGTTTATCTACCTATCTACCTCCTAATTTTATTAATAAATTTACATACTAATATTATCATTAGACATTATGTCTAATGTTCTAGATGTAAATGCTTATAAAAGAGATGTTACTTGCATCTAAAATTAACTTGCTGACCCATTATGCAAAAGGTACGCTCTTATTATTTATTTAAATTTTAACTTGAGCTGCTTATAAAACTACTATTTCCAGGGTATTTCCCTCACGGTACTGTTACTCTATCGCTTATATGTTTTTTTAGCCTTAGAGTGAAGGTTCCCCTATTTTTCAACAGATTTTTTTCCGTTATACTTAAATATAGCTTATAATATATTTACTATAAACAATTATAACCTATATTTGGTAAATATAGTAATTATTTATTAAGGCTTTTGCTATTAAGAAGACACCTAATAACAATCTCGTTTGATTTCTTTTACTAAAGTTACTAAGATATTTCAATTCACTTTGTCTTATAATTAGATTTCTCTATGATTTCTAGTTTATATTGTTTCTCTAGATATAAATATCTTGAAATATATAGCTAACCATCCATAATAGTTTCTTTATATACTTATGCTTGATTTATCAAGATGTATGTGGTACATATCATCTTTATTGAGCCATATTATTAGACTTTTTTATTTATCAGGTTATTATGATTCGAACATAAACAATCTCCAACCCAAATGAAGCGACCAACCATCGGACACTAACCTGTAAGACCTATAATGTATTTACATTAGTTTAATTTTATTATATATATATAATAACATGTTAATACATTATTATACGCAATTTTATTTAATTAATTTTTTAGATACATTATAAGTATCAGAGAGTATATGATTCGAACATATGAAAGTTTATATCTTTAGCTAGACTCAAGCTAGCCGCCTTAAACCACTCAGCAAACTCTCTTTTTTTTTGATTCTTCAGTGACTCGAACACTGAACATATCCTTATCAAGAATACACTTTACCAGTTAAGTTAAAGAACCTATAATATATTCAAGAGCACTTAGATTTGAACTAAGAAATATAAGGTTAGGAAGCTTACAGTTTTACCTCATTAAACTATGCTCTTCGGAAAAGATGAATCGAACATCTAAGTGTTAAAACACAATATTTAGCAAATATCTTACCCTACCAATAGCAACTTTTCCTTTAATTTATATACATATACGAATTAGACCGGTTTTGATCCGGCATCTATTCTCGACAAGAAAACCCTTTACCAATTAAGTTACTAACCCTATATATGGCTAGCTGAATTCGAATCAGCACACTTTACTTGGAAGGTAAACAGTCTACCATTAACTTATAGCCATTATGACAATTTTAATATTTAAATTATTTACTTATTATGACTAGCTGAATTCGAATCAAGTACATCTTATATGGTAAATAAGCAGTCTACCATTAACTTATAGTCATTTTCGGAATTTTAACTAAGATTATA
Source organism: Penicillium verrucosum (assembly GCF_028828655.1). Classification (NCBI taxonomy): domain Eukaryota; kingdom Fungi; phylum Ascomycota; class Eurotiomycetes; order Eurotiales; family Aspergillaceae; genus Penicillium; species Penicillium verrucosum. The sequence goes on along the minus strand of NW_026643217.1, from coordinate 32,539 downwards.
GTAATCTATTAAGACCTATGGGATTTGAACCCATATTATAATGATTAAAAGTCACATGTTTTACCATTAAACTAAAGTCTCTAAAGAATAGATTTACTATGATCATTAGTCTCTAAAGAATAGATTTACTATGATCATTAGCATCTATTGTTAACTCATTTAAATATCTAAAGCATGTACTTAACCTGTACTCATTATTAATTACTTAATTTTCCTTAGTAATCTAATTTTAGACTATGGTTATATCCATACATTTAATGCACAATTAATAAATATATAATTTATGTTGTAAAATAACAAGGTAAAACAAATATATCTTATTATTTATCTATATTTAGATATTATACCTTAGGTATAATAAATAGATATTTAAATATATTTATTTCTAATAACCTCAGTAGTATACAGAAATATATAAGAATAATCATACTACGTCTACAAAATGTCAGTATAATATACCTGATTCGTAACCAAGGTGATGGTGATCTGTTAAATGGTATGCAGCTAAACGTCATAATCCTACAGCTAAGAAAGCTGTTCCACAATAACGTGTATACCGTGGAAACCAGTACCAAAGTAGAAACATGAACCATAAACACTATCAGAAATAGTGAAAGAAGATACTGAATATTCAACACCTTGGAAGAAAGTAAATATTACAGCTAATGTAATTGTTACGCTGTATATATAAAGCACCTTTTCTATTACCTTGTATTAAAGAATGGTGAGCATATGTAATTGTCACACCTGAAGATAAGAATAATATAGTGTTTAATAATGGTAATTCAAAAGGATTAACAGCTTGTATACCTAATGGAGGTCATTATGCACCTAATTCAACACTAGGTGATACTGCACTATGAAAGAATGCTCAGAATATAGCTAAGAAGAAGAAAACTTAGATATAATAAATAAACCTACACCTAAGTTTAATCCTTTTTGTACAGCATTAGTATGATTACTAAATAAGTACCTTCTGGAAATTACATCTCTAAATCATAAAGCCATAACGTAAATAACGTTAAATACAGCTAAAACTACTAAATATTGGAATCCTTGAATCCATGCATAAATAAAACTGTAGTTGTTGTTAATATAAATAATGACAAACTAGTAAACAATGGTCAAGGTGACGGAGATACTAAATGGAAAGGATGATTTTGAAAATTACTTTTGATTTATATATCATATTTTAATATAATAATTAATTGTTTAAGCTTTATCTTTCTATTTTTGTTTTATTGTGATAACTATAGCACCTACCATACCTAATAGTAAAATAATAGAAGTAACAATTAATCACATAGAATAACTAGTATACATAATATTACCTATACTAGCTATATGTGTAAAGTTCTATTAGTGAATTATCTCAACCTTTACTACTTGCATAACCACTTTGTTGTTTTAAATCAACTATATTAAACAATTCATTATCTAATTCTACATTATATATATCAGAGTATGAATTAGATAAATAAGAAACAATACTATTTTCTGTAAAATTTAGAGGTAATACTTGTGCCATTATATAATAAAAAATAATAATAGTTAAACCAGCTAAAAAGGTAAATCATTATTAGTATCATTAAATAATTCAGAAACTCTAATGTTAGATTAACATTAAAATAAATAAAAAATAAATAGAAACAGCACCTACATAAACTAATATATAAGCTAATCCTATAAAAGTATCATCCAACTAAAATTAATAAACCTGCAACATTAACAAACAAACCTATTAAAATAAAACAGATACTACAGGATTTCTACTACTTATAGTAAGTATACCTAATAAAATAGATACTAAATAAATAATATCTACAAATTCTATTCTAAATCCATTAGTAATAGAATCATTTAATAAAAATATATTATTCATAATAAAAAACTAAATCTATTAACATATTATACAAATAATAATAAATGTCTAGATAGGATTAGATAAAGATCTAATTAGGGAGAAAAGGAATCGAACCTTCGATAGCTTATAGCTATTGAGTTTACAGCTCAACCCGTTAACCAGCTTACAGGACCCTCCCTGTCCAATATATATATATATATTTAATCTTAACTGGAATTGTACCAATTTATTATATACCTATATTTTGATTTGATAATATATATACTATTATTTTTTTTGTAAATTTTATACTCCCTGCAATTTCCATTACACGAACCTTATTTCGACTTAACACCAATCAAAGTTTTGCATACGAAAACTATCCTGCATATTTATATATCATAAATATATATAATTTTACACAGAAAAAAATCAAACTTACTGCATCTTCTTTTCAGCGCCTGACGAGTGGTTAAGTACCTAACTAAGATAAAATTCACCGTGACGTTGGTGATTCACGATTACTAGTAATTCTTTTTCATGTAGTCGAGTTACAGACTACAATCCATATTATTTCCTTTTTTGGGGATTAGCTCCATTTCCCAATATCGCATCCCGTTGTATAGGCGTATGTGGTACGTCTATAGCCCACAGCATTAAGGCCATAATGACTTGTCTTAATCCCTTTTATCTGGTCCGATGTAGTAGAAGAACCACTTTATATATACAAATAAAGTGAGGGTTTTCGTTAATTAAAGGAATTAACCAAATCTCACGACATTAACTAAAGACAGCCATGCAGCGCTTGTAACAATTTTTTATAATCTACTATACAAGCTGTGGTAAGGTTTTCAGATCATTGAATTAAATAACATACTTCACTACTGGTTTTAGAAACGGTCTAATGATTTCAGTTTATATGTTGCCATAGTACTCTTGAGGTGGAATGCTTACACTTTCGTTTATACATTAAATATATATCTAATGTATGACATTCATCGTTATCTGCTTGAACTATCAGGTATCTAATCCTGTTTGCTACCCAAGCCTTCGTCTCTCAAGTCAGTTATTACATAGAAGGACGCCTTCAGCCGGATAGTCCTCCTGGTATCATCAAATTTTATCTCTACTCCAGAAATTCTTCCTTCTCTCATATAACTCTATTAAAAAGTACTCGTTTAGGAGTTTAATTTACCGTCTGCTTACCCTTTAAACCCAATAAAGAGTAACTAACACTAGCCTCCTACGTATTACCGCAGACTGCTGGCACGTAGTTTGGTTTAAGACTTATAAATAGATTATGTCATTATATCTAATCTATTTAGAATTTTATGCGAGTTAATCACGAATGCACCGATACAAAGTTAACATTATCATTCTTCCAAGTTGGTTCAGCCTTTCGGCCATTGACCAGGTCTCCTCACTTGCTGTACATAAAAGCATTGGGTTTTTTCGAGAGCCCAATGTGGTCGATCGAACTTTTCCAGTTACGACTACGGTTTATTGCTAGTAAAGTCATTACCTTTGCTACTACTCACTGAGATAAAAATTATCATCTTAAAGCGGTAATTAAACCTTTGGTTACAGATTTTTTCCCTTACTTTAAGGTAGCCAATTTATCTTTTACTCACCTGTACACCACTACTACTCAATTTAACTATTATATAATAATATTAAATAATTAGTTATACGATTATCTTGTGTCAAGTACTTGGACAGTGTTCAGTTAGAGCATCATCAAACTCTCTATTTTATTTTTGATGCATACATCACATCTATATTGTTTTATATATAACTATAAAATTATCAATTTTAATGTTATTATTTAAAAGATATGAATTAGCAGTTTCTGTTTAATTTTAATAATTCTAAATAAAAACTTAACATAGGATTCTTGTTCGCTATTATTTTATTATTACTTATAAGTATTTTATATAATTTTAGTTTCTGTTAATATCCTTATATTTTTACAATTATTGAATAAATATATTCAAGTGTATATGCCTAATAAGTATTGGACTTTCCTATTTACATAAAATTTTATATCTTTTAAAATTATTATAATCTAAAACTATAATAATATAAATTGTTTATATTTAGATATAATATATATATTTAGATATACTATAAATATACTATAATATTGTGTAAATCTAAACCATCTTTAATATTTGAACAAGCTAAAACTACAAAACTTGAGCTTGAATAAATGCTATAGCTAATTCTAAACCAGAGAATGCAATAATAAATGCTAAAGGTACTAAACCGAATATGAAGAATATTACACCACTAGTCATAATATTTTGTGAATCCACTTAAAATACTTAAAGTATATGACCACTTAATATGTTAGCAGCTAATCTTAATCCTAATAGAAACATTTCTGATAAATATGAAATAAATTCAATTAAAAATAATAAAGGTAATAAAGGTAAAGACAACCTGAAGGTACAAATAATGAGAAGAATTTTAACCCATGTCTTGGGAAACCCTAATATAGTAGCACCCAAAACAACAGTAAAACTGATAGAGAATGTTAATATAAAGTGAGATGTAGATGCAAAACTATAAGAGTACCAATCCAGATTAAATTATTTACTAAAATAAATATGAATAATACATACATTAATGGAAAGAACATTTGTCCTTTATTAGGATTAATTTGGTTTACTACTACCCGTGTACTGTAGCATAAATACTTTTCTTGACTTATTGATCAGTTATTAGGTATTATTTTATTATTATTTGTAGCTATTAAGCTATATGTTAAAACTAAAAGATACTAATTGATAAGTATAAACCTATATTAGTTAATGATAAGTGTAAATTACCTAATAAGTTAGCGTTAGGAGAAAATAAATCTCTTACTTCAAATTGGTCTAATGAACTTAATACAAAATCTAAATGACGCATATTATTGTTTATTTATAAGATATATGTAAATATTAACTTATTATTTTCATTACCTAATGAAACTCTATTAAGATAGAGATATATACAATAATAAAATTATTATGTTTTAGTTATATATAAAATACAACTACTAATTTATATAATTATAATTTATTTATGTAAATACGTGAAATAAAAGTACGTACAAATCTAAGTAATATGAATTTATTAAATGTATATATTAATACTCTTAATATAACAAAGTAAATACTACTTGATTTACAAAAGAAAAGAATGGTACTAATTCTTGTACATATATTTGTATTTTATCTATTATATGGATATTTTCTTAATATATCTTGACTTTTTTTTTAGATTATAAGGTAAAGTAAAAATAGGCACTTAAGATGAATCGAACATCTATCAAAATATTAACAGTATCTCACTCTACCATTGAGCTATAAAAGCTAAATAAAAATATTAATAATAATATTATTACAATTCTTACCAAGGGTCGAACTTGGATTAAAATATTAGAGGTATTCGGCTCTGCCATTGAGCTATTAAGAAGATGAATAAACATAGTTATTGATTTATAATAAAACAAAACAATAAATGTTATTAAAATAAATAAATTATTATTTATTATATTAATTCTTATAATATAAATTAAAGAAGAAATAGAGTAATGTATAACCATCTAATATAGAGCAGGATATATACCAAATAATACTTTAAATATTACAAATACTAATAATAATATAAACTCTCTTCTAGTAACATCTCCTATATTTTTCTCACAAAATATACAGAATAAGAACCACCAAAAGCTCATTCTATTATATATAAATATAGTATAAGCTGCACATGGTACAATAGAAGTACTAGCTAGTATACCTAATATAGGCATTCTTCAAATGCACCATATAATGACATAAATTCACCCATAAAATTAAAAGTTAAAGGTTACCACTATTTCCTAAACATAATATAAAGAATAATATAGAGAATATAGGCATAATTTGAGCCATACCTCTATAATATATAATTAATCTAGTAGAAGATCTATCGTATAGAACACCTCCAGCACAAATAAATAATGCTGGTGATACAAAACCGTGAGCTAAACCTAAAAACTGCTTCACCTTCTAACCTTTTTGCATTACCTAAACACACCTATTAAATATACAGCTGCATGAGATACAGAAGAGTAAGCAATTAATTCTTTAATATCTATAGTTTCTTAATGAATTTAAAGCTAGCTAGATTATAGTTATAACACCTATAACATAAATTATATATGTAAAGTTTGAAGAAGCTTTAGGTAATAAAGGTAACATTAATCTAAATATACCATATAAACTTAATTTTAAAACTATACCTGCTAATATAATACTACAGATAATGGTGATTCAACGTGAGCTTTTGAAATCAAGTATTTAAAAAAATAACTGGTGTTTTTACAGCAAAAGCTATAAATATACCATAAAATAAAAATAATTGAGTTACATAACTAAAGTTTGCTTTAGATAATGCATCAAAATCAGTAGTACCCATAATAAGACATAACTATTATAGATAATAACATAAACAATGAGTCCTAATAAAGTGTATAAAAATAAATAGAAACTAGCTCTTACTTTATTTCTTGAACCAAATAATCCAATTAATAAAAATAAAGGAGGCAATACTTAAAAAGATATAGAATAATAATACATCTAAAACTAAGAATTGAACTAATAATAATGTTTCTAATAATAACATAATTACTACAAATGATAAAACATTTTATGATTGTATTGAATTTCAATTAGATAAAATAGCTACAAAGCATTATTATAGTAGTTAATAATATAAAATATATAGATAAACCATCCACACCTAAATATACATCAAAATAACTTGTGATAATGTTCTTCAATAAAACTGAAATTGTTTACTACTAAAATCAAAAGTATAAACATTATCAATGATACAATTAAATTTATTATTGTTGTAGTTACGGCTATAGATTTATCTTAATATTATTTACTAAAGTTAAACCATAATTATCTCTATAGTTACAAGACTTATACCTATTAATGGAATTAAATAATAATAATAAGGACATTATTTAATTTTTAATATATATATACTTTCTGCTAAAAAACATTAATTTGTTTTTGTTATTACCTTATATATGCTATAAAGCTTAAGTATATATCAGTTAATACTATATTATAATTAATTATTATTTTATTGCAATACATACATACATACTATATTGTAATTTATAAGTTACATAATAAATTTATAAATAATTATATAATTAAATATAAATTACTAAAAGTAAGCTAAATTAATAAAAAAATATTAAATTAAAGTATTAAACTTTTAGGTAAAGCATCTAAACCAAATACAACACAAGGTATTAAAACAACATATACTATAATTAAAGGTAATAATACAGTTCAACAAACTGACATTAATTGATCAAAACGAATTCTAGGAAAAGATGCTCTAACTCAAATAAATACAAATATAAATAAAGCAGTTTTAAAAGCTAAATTTAAAGAGAGATGAAGAAATATTAACAAAAATATCTTGTAATATAGAACTATTTATACCAAATATATTATATAATATATCTATTATAAATTCAACAGGTATAATACATAAATAACCACCAAAAAAGCAAATACTATTTAAAACACAAAATAATATGACACTAGTATATTCAAGCTAAGAAAAAAATACAAATATGAATTAGCTGAATGTTCTGTCATAAAACCACTAACAAGTTCTGATTCAGCTTCAGCGAAATCAAAAGGAGCTCTATTAGTTTCTGCTATAGAACCTATAAAAAAATAGAAAAAAAAAAGGAAATAATGGTAATATGAAATCAACTATTCTTTGTGATTCTACAATAGTAATAATATTTAAATTACCAGTTAATAAGATAATTAATATAATTATAGAACTTAATATTAACTCATAACTAATTAACTGAGCTGTACTTCTTAATGAACCTAAAAAAGCATATTTAGAATTAGCAGATCAACCTGCTAATAATATACCATATGTAGCTAAAGATGATACAGCTAACATATAAAGCATACCTAAACTATAATCAGATACAAAAATTCCACTATCAAATGGTACAACTAAATAACCTAATAAAAAAAAGATTAAAGTTATCATAGGTCCTATAAAAAAATAATATAATATTAGCTTGTGTAGGAGCTACATACTCTTTAATAATAATTTTAAAGCATCAGCAAATGCTTGTAGTAAACCATAATAACCTACTGCATTAGGACCTAATCTTCTTTGCATAGAAGCCATGGTTTTACGTTCGGCTATAGTTACAAATGCAACTGAAAGGAAAGCAGGTACTGTTAATAATAGCCCTTCAATAATAGAAATTATACTTATCATTTATTTACTAATTATTTATTATAACAATATATATCAATAGAATATTTATATTTATATTAATATTAATTGTAATTAATAACCTGCAGTTTTTATTCTATATATATAAATATTTAATAAATATACTCCAATATTATACATTGAAACTTTTTCTGTTTAATATATATATAATATATATATATCTTACATTTTAACCAAATATATAGGTTAATATTATATATAAACTAATAGTATAGTCTAAATCTAAACACAGCTATCTAAGGAGTTCGGGGAACTCGAATCCCTTTATTTCGATTTGCAATTGAAACGCAGAACCCCACTCAAACTCCTTTAATTTATAAATATTAATTATATATAATAGGTATAATAATATTATTATATATAATTATTTTTTAGTATCTAACTTACTAAACCATTTTCTACAATACTTACTACAAGTACTATAATAAAGAAGTGTGCAAAATATAACAAGTAGATATTTATCCTACTTCAATAAATGGAGTTTCAACGTGTTTTGCACCAACTTGCATGAATACTAAGAAATTAGCACAAATATAAAGAATGCAATTTTACTTAAAGGTCTAAATTGTACTCCTCTTAATTTAGATAAATCTGTTAATGGCATTGCCATGAAAGCTAAAATAGCAGCAAACATAGCTGTAACACCTAATAATTTATTAGGTATAGATCTTAATATTGCATAGAAAGGTAAAAAATATCATTCTGGTGAACAATAACAGGTCGAGTTTTGGATAGGATTATTACACAACATAATTTTCACTATCTCCTAATGCATTAGGCATAAAAGAAAACAAATATAGATAAAACTACAAAGAATAAGAATATAGTAACTAAATCTTTAAATAAGAAGTAAGAGGCGAAAGGTAATCTGGCTTAATTAGCTGAGATACCTAAAGGATTACCTGATCCTCCTTACATCGTGGTAGCTATTAGAGTACATTAATACTAATGCAGCTAATACGAAAAGGTAATAAGATCAATGCAAAAATCTATTTGATGTAGCATTATTAACTGTAAAACCACCTCATATAAATTCAACTATATCTTGACCTATTCAAGGTATAGCACTCATTAAGTTATTAATAACAGTTGCTCCTCATAAACTCATTTGACCAAGCAATGAGCCACACGTAACCTAAAAGCTGTAAGACATCAGTATTATAAGGATTTACTGTACCTATAATTCATGTTAATGTTCTTGGTGATTTATAAGATCCAGGTATAAACCTCTACCTATGAGGTATACTAAAAAGAAGAAAGCTGAAGCTGTATTAGCGTGTAAATAACGTATTAATCAACCATTGTTAAGATCTCTCTAATGTGTTCAACAGAATTAAATGCTTCAGCTAACTAGGTGTGTAATGCAATAGCTAATGTAACTCCTGTTACAATTTGTATTATTAAACATATTGCTAATAATGAACCAAAGTTTCATAAATAACTTATATTAGCTGGTATAGGTGCGTCGATTAAGTAAGAATTTTCTAATCTTAATAAAGGATGATTTTTAAGAATTCTCACATTTTTATTATATATTATTTGTTATTGTTCTATTTTATGTTTTATTTTGCTATATTATAATATAAATATATATATTTATATATGGGTTTGTTCATTTAAAACTGCTATGCAGTCAGAAAGAAATTACATTTTCTATTATTAATAGAATGTAATTATGGATCTATATATATATATTGTAATTATATATTTATACTCTATATTAATATATATATTGTGGATATAGTATTGATATTGATATATATAAGATTAGTTCAATTTAATAAATATTTTAAATATTAACAGGAAATAATAATACAATAGCTAATAAACTAGATAATGATGTTTCATTAGGCATAAACATAAATAAAAGTAGAATTAATGTTAAAATAGAAATAGTTATAGATAAAAGAACTAGATAAAGCAAAATTAGAATTGAAGAAGATATTTTTGATAACTCACTTTATTTTTTTTGTAAAATAAGAGCAGGTATTCTTAAATCTTTTAAGCTACTAAAATAAGTATAACAATGTCCATCAAAGAACATAGTTTATACTATAAAATAAATAATATACAGTATACACTAGTTAATACACCTATAGAGTTAAAAAGATAAATCCTTCTTGTAAAGCTGCAGAAAATACCATCTGTTTAGTCAAAGAATCCCATTAAAGGTGGAATACCAGCAAATGAGAATAAAGTAATAGTTAAACTTAAAGCTAAGAAACTATTAATATGGAAATATCCTTTAAGCTAACTTATAAGTTGTATAGTTGAATTGTTTTTATCTATTAAATTATTATGATTAATATTTTTATCATTATAAGCATATGAGCTTATAACCTATGGCTACTAATAAAATAAATGCATTTAAATTAGATAAACTATATTGAGCTAAATAGAAAATAAATGATTGTATAGATTCAATACTATTAATAGTTAATGCTAATAACATAAACCTAAATGAGATATAGTACTATAAACAAATAATCTTTTAATTCTAAAATGTGTTAAACCTAATACAGTACCAATTATTAAAGATAGTAATGAACTTATTAATAAACTAGTAGTTCAAGGTATATTGTGTAGTAATATATATACTATTTGTATAATGAACTAATTGTAATAATAAAAATTAATATAGAAATTTTAGCTATTATAGCTACAAAAGTAGTAACTATAGTAGGTATTGCATCATAAACATCAGGTGATCAAAAATGGAATGGTGCAGCTGATATTTTAAATAATAATCCTATAGTTATTAATAATAAGCAATAAGGTATATAAGTAGTAATTTGTTGTTGATCTAATACACCTGCTAAATTATTTATAACATAGAAACTATCTAAATATGTTACACCTAAATTTGCATATATTAAAGCTATACCTAATAATATAAAACAAGATGCTAATCCACCTAATAAAAAAAAAGCTAAACCAGCAGATGTAGCTGATTCAGAATTTCTATACATAGTACATAATAAATAGAAACCATAACTTTGTAATTCTATAGATAAGAATATAGATACAAAATCACCACTAGATATTAATAATAAACTACCTATTACAATAAATAATAACATTAATGTATATTCTAATATGACATTGTTCTCCTTTTTTAAAATTATATTAGATACAGCAATGTTTTTTAACAAATCTAATTTTATGAAATAATAATTTAGATAAACTGAAGTTGTTACTTGATAGAAGTTTTCTTGGATAAAAACCAGTTAAATTCAGTATTAATAATGTAATAATAAATATTAATATAGAAATGTTTCTGTTATAGGTGATGTATAAAATAAACCACCAAAAACCCTATACCATCATCTAAATATGTTATAAATAAATTATTATAACATAAATAAATACAGTAAAAGAATATTATAATACCTATTTCTTGAATAAAAAAGAATAGCTGTATCACGTCTAAAAGACAATGCATTAGACAATATTAAACAGAAGATTTGAAGATAAAAGCATATCTGAATAAAAAATATAAATAAATTTAAATTAAATAAAATAAATAATAGATATTTAGATATATCTATTATAGAAAAAAATAAAAGTTAATATTAAATAAATGATAACCTTATTAAAAATAAATGATAACTTATTATTACGGCAAATGATAACTTTATATTCTTAATTAAATGTTAAATTATTATTTAGTTGATGTTAAATTATTATTTAATAATGCAAATAAAGTAAATATAAATAATATAAATAAATTATTATCATTACTAAGAGAAATATATTAATGATATGTAGAACATTAAACCTATTAATGCATATAAAGCTGTAAGTAGTAATTACACCCAGTACTTAATTTACCTAAACTATTACTTAAAGATAATAATCCTTTTTCTAAACCATAAGGTCCTAAGAATTCAACTGAACCTTTATCTGGGCTTTTAGTAGTTTGACCACCTAATTTAAGAACACCTTCTACAATATGTTTGTCTATGAGGAATAATTCTATATAAAATCTTTGATTAAAGGCACTAAAGATATTATAACCAAATCTTGAGAATTTAAAGTTAATAAGTAATTTAGGTAAGAATTCTTGAAAATAAAACAGAAATAATACTTAAACAAACTGTAAATATAAATGGTAATAATTTAAAGAATGTAGGAGTACAGCAAATTCTGTATCTAACATAATTTCATGACTAGGATGAATAAATAAACTGTTATCTACAAAGAAACAGTACCTAAACCTATAAATATATCTTTAGTTAAATAACCAAAGAATATAGAAAAAATAGATAAGATAATTAAAGGTAAAGTTAAGAAAATATCACCTTCATGAGCATGTTTATAACTAGATAAAAGGTCCATTAGGATTAGCTAAGAAAGTTAAATATAAAACCTTAGCTGAATAAAGTGTAGTAAACATAGCACCTATAGTAGCTACAAAATAAACTATAGTACCTGATAGGTAGAATTGTCCATAAGAAGATTCTAGAATAAAATCTTTAGAATAGAATCCAGTGATGAAAAGGTACAGCTACTAAACTTAATGAAGCTATTAACATAACTGAATATGTTAAAGGTAAAACTCTCTTAAACCACCATATTTTCTAAAGATCTTGGTTATCAGCTGCTGCGTGTATAGCTGATCCATCACCTAAGAATAATAATGCTTTATAAAAAGCGTGATTAACTAAATGGAATAAAACTAAATTATAACTAGATAAACCTATAGCTATAACCATCATACCTAATTGACTCATAGTTGAATAGGCAATAACTTTTTAATATCTTGTTGGAATAAACCTATTAAAGAACTAAATACTGTATTAATAGCACCCTAATCATAAACATAAAACCAAAACAGTTGAACTATATTCAATTAAAGGTGAAGATCTCATTAATAAATAAACTCCAGCAGTAACCATAGTAGCAGCGTGAATTAAAGCAGAAACAGGTGTAGGACCTTCCATAGCTTGAGGTAATCAAATATGTAAACCTACTTGAGAACTTTTAGCTATTGCACCTATTAATAAACATATTCCTACTAATGTGATTATAGTTTCATTATAGTAAGGTGCTAATGCAAATACTGTACTATAATCTAAATTACCAAAAGATCATATTATTGTAAACATACCTACAGTTAATAAACAATCACCTGCTCTATTAGTTAATAAAGCTGATAAAGAGCTTTGATTTGCTGCTATTCTAGTAAATCAGAAATTTACTAAAAGATATGAACAAACACCTACACCTTCTCAACCTACAAACATAATTAAATAATTATTTCCTGTTACTAGTATAATCATCATAAAAGTGAATAAACTTAAGTAACTAAAAAATCTTTGATGATGTGGATCATGACTCATGTAACTTATAGAATATATGTGTACTAAACTAGATACTACTAATACTGGTATTAACATAGATACAGTTAACTGAATCAAATCTAAAGTTTCATAATACATATAATGATTCTACATCTACTCATCTAGCTATATTTATTGTTACTGGTATATTATTAAAACCTACTTCAAAAAACGCTATTATAGCTAATAATGTTGTAGTTATTACTGAACCACATGTTATTATATGTGATCCTGTTATACCTATTTTTCTACCAAAGAAACCTAATACTATTGAACCTAATAATGGTAAAATTATCAATGTTAAATACATTTATTTATATTGTATTGTTATACTACCTCTTAATCTATAATATGCTTCTTAATATTCCTAAACCTTTTGCAGATTCAGCTCCTGCTATTGTTAAAATATATACAGCAAAAGTTTGTCCTAATATATCATCAAAACTAAGTGAACTGATTAATATTAAAAATGTTGCAGATAATAACATTATCTCTATAGAAATTAACATTAATATAATGTTTTTTCTATTTAATACAAATCCTAATGTCCCTATGAAAAATAAAAATATTGAAAAATTCATTATACTTATATAAAATTTTATTTGATTTATCTATACTACATATATAAATATAATTATTACAAATATTAATTAATATTATATAAATATGTATAAGACTTGAACTTATATTTACGTGTCCGTAGCACGATATTCTACCATTGAATTAACATATTTTATAAGTAATTTACAACTAATAATAATATATGTATATTATAGAAGTAAATTACTTGTTTATTTTGAAATACATCTCTATATAAATAAAATAATTTAATAAAGATTCCTTTTATTTGTAAGTTTAATATATAAATACGTAAATTTAAGCATAATGTTCTTTATGGTATGCTATATGGGCTGCCATTGTAGCTATATCGTATATGATACATGTAGAACCATCAGGATATTCTACTCTACAAAAATGTTCAGAACGATCTGAAGAGCTTAAATCATGAGTATACTTTATATTCCTATATTTATATATATGTATTAGGTCTTTACCTGCTATTTTTCAACCAAGGTTAAAATGCGTAAGTTCAGATATGATACGACATTTTAATGTATGATCATAGAAATGTTGCATATTATGTACAATCCCAGTTAATGGTCCTTTGTAACGTCTTTTAGGTTGATGTTCCCAATAGCGGGAGTTCATAGAAGAACTAACTAACACTACTGGTTGCCCCGTCAAGTAAGGTTATAAATAGATTCTTCTCTCCGTCTTTTACCTTTTTTCTTCCCGTTGCCTTGAATTTTCAGCTTCATACATAGGTTCTTTACCTGAAAGTGGGTTTAGGATTAGGTCCAGGTGGACCATTATCACCACTAGACCCTTGACCTCCACTTGCGTTAGAATGTTTAAACTTATTATCCTTAATATTTATAAAGGAATCCTCATGTAATTGATTTAAATAATTATTATTAATATTATCTAATAATTCTAATATAAAAATAGGATTATTATGTGTGAGGCAACTATATACAGATAATACTATTAATATTATTCTATAGATAGAATATAATCTTTTCACCTAGTTTAGGATTTAGATATAATTCTAAGTATATTTTTTATTAGAGATGTAAGGCTGTATCTATTTAATTTTGTTGTCATGCTTTTCATATTTTATTTTTCCATAAAAAATTGTTTTCCATATTTATATTTCTAACTTCCATTTGATCTCTTAATCATAACAAGAAATCTCTTATTGGAAGCTGACTGCATTAGCTATAGGCATTGAGCTATGTAAAATCCCACATATCTCTGAACATTGTCCAAAGAAAGTACCAGGACGGTTTTTATGGTAAACAGAAGCTTGATTTAATCTACCTGGGTAAGCATCTGCTTTAATACCTAAAGAAGGGCAAGCATAAGAGAATGTATAACATCAGCAGCTGATATAACAATTCTAGTGTGAGTTAATTCAGGAGTGATTACTCTATTATCAACTTCTAACATTCTAAATTGACCTAGTTCTAAATCACTTTCTGGTACTATATAAGAATCAAATTCATAGGTTCATCATCTACATTAGTAAAATCAGGATATTGGTAACTTCAATATCATTGATAACCTTCAGTATAAACAACTAATGAAGAATCCATAACTTCATCCATTAAATATAATAATTTAAATAGATGGAAATGCTATTAATATTAATATAAATGCTGGTGATATTGTTCAAATTAACTCTATCAAAGTACCATGATTCATAAATTTATGTGCAATAGGTGGATTTATTGGCTAAAAAAATTTCTTATAATTAAAATTATCATTCATGTTACAGTAAATAATATAACAACAAAATAAAACATTATATTATTATGTAACTCTTCAATACCTTCCGCATTTTGAGGTGATGCACTATCTTGAAAACACCAACCCCAGGGAGTTAGGAGCATCTAATTGTAATTTAGGAAATATAATTATGAAAAACCATTATTTTAATTTTATTTTAGTTATAATTTATCGTACTAATTCATGTAAACTTTATGTAATCTTATGGGCATATACGAGTTAGACCAGCTAAAGTCCGGCATCTATTTTCTTGACAAGAAAGCCCTTTACCAATTAAGTTACTAACCCTATTTATATCTATATTTTTTAATTAATTTAATAATAAGTAAAATATTATTAATATATAATTTTACTTATATATTAAAGAATAACCATTTCAAGATTTATATTAAAATTAAATATTTGTCTACTTTCTATTTTTTAAAGCATTTTTTACCTAATTCAAACCTTTTACCTAAAGTTAATACTAGAAAAAATACTATCATTATTAATAAACCATAAATACCATTAGTATAAGCACTAACAACATAAGGATATATTAATAAAATTTCCTAAATCAAATAATAAAAATAATAAAGCAAATATAAAAAAAGGGGTGGTAAATTGTGTTCTATTTTGTCCTAAAAAGGCCACCAAAACCACATTCAAACGCACTATCCTTTTCTTGATAAAGGTTATGGAGTGAAAGTATTAAATTAACTAATAACAATATTATACCTAATACTGGAATTAAAAATAAAAAAGGGGGTTATTTGTTGTCATATTTAAAAGGTTTAAATTTTTATAAGATATAAGTTTTATATTAATATTTTCTTACAGAGGTTTAAATTAAAATTAATAATAAAACTTATTATTAAATTAAAAAAAAATATATATATTAAGATTGACATTAATATATATTTAAAAAATTAAGCTACATATAGTAATAAAAATGCATCATCAAAGCAAACAATCCTGTTGCTTCTGCAAATACAAAACCTAATATAGCATATGAAAATAATGGTCCTCTTAAAGAAGGATTTCTTACTACACCTAATATTAATGCACCCAAAAACTAAACCAATACCTATTCCTGCTCCTATTAATCCTGTTGTGGCCATACCAGTACCTATAATTTTAGCTGCTTATAACATAGTCATGAATTAAATTATGTTTACATATAGTTATTTACAGTTAAATATTTTATATAGTTTTTATTTACAGAAGATGACTGAACGTCTCTAATATACTAGAGATTTGTTCTTTTACAACCTCATGTTGAATATCTAACACCCCATTAACTAGAGGTAAGAGAAGCTTTTTCTGATGCTTCCAGCGCTTGGTGTTCAGCTTTTAGTTGTTCAAAATTCTTCAAACTTTCTAGTATATCGTAATAAACCATACGGTAATCGGTATTATCTACACCACTCATATGTATGGGTAATTATTAAATACGATATCATCAGCTCGGATTTGGTCACTATATACAACTTCATTAATTGATGACCATTATCTAAAGGCTCCATACCTATATCTTCTATAATCTCATTAAATATAGAGCTACCATCTGATGTTCTATCCAAATCATCTTCTAGAGAATCAAAAATATCTGCCTAAAATTATCATCAACAATATCAGGTCTAAAATTATTATCTAAAATATTAGGCTCGAAATTATTATTTAAATTATTAGGGTCATTATCTAAATTATTTAATTCAGAGTTATTGTCTCAATCATTTTGCTCATCTTCATCATAAATCTTGGGCTCAAAAGTATCATTTGTATTATTTTGCTCAGAATTATTATCTCAAGAGTCAGAAGGTGTATTTACACTATTGTTATCACCCTAATGAAGGTGGCACTTTAGGTAACCTCTAACTCATTTATATAGTCATTATTAAAAATATTTTTGATTGTTAGCATATATACTCTGTTCTACTTCTTTAACTTGAGCTGTTAGACCTCCACTATAATCATCAAATAAAGTAGGAGCTGTTTCTATATCATCTATTAATCTAAAAGCTTCATTTATGCTGATTCTGTTGAGCTATTTGATAGCTAGTTAAATTATTCATAAAGTCCCTATTTGAATTGCAGTTTCTGCTAGGGGTCAGTAGTATTTGAAGCTACTTCTGATAATTGAGTGGCAGTAATTTCACGCGGTGCGCTAGTGTCTGAATTCAACAACAGATGTGTCATCGATATCATGAGATAATTCAATACTATCAATAATAGATGTATTATCGTAATCATTTTCATGAGAAAATTTAGCTTTTTTAGTTAAAATATTATCTTCACTATCAGATAAACTATTAGATAATTTTCTTTTAAGACGTACAGTTAGTTCACTAGTACTATTGTTATCACTAATATAATTTAGAGTAGTATCTTCACTATCATCAGATTTAGTTGATATATTAGGTATATTTAAATCAATAGTTTGTTGAGTTATTGTTGTGGGTGACTTAGGACTTAAAGATTGGCTGTTCACCTCTCTTTTGAAAACAACTAAATTTGTTATAGACATAGTCCATTTACAGTTCCTTACAGTAATTTTTAATTTTATTAAAAAAATTATGCGGATTGTAATAATATGTGTTTTTTTTTTTAGTATGTTTAGATTATACCTATAACTATTACTAATGTGAGAAGATCGAATTTACAGTTTAATATTTTTTTATTTTAAAGATCAATAGTTTTATGTAAAAGTTAACATATGTGCTCATTAGCAAAAAATTTATATAATGAGACTCTATTGGATTACAACCTTTTTTAAAGGTTGCATGTGTTAAATACCATCCGAATAGTTTAATTTAGGAGTAGATACCTAGAATCGAACTAAGATATGTTATGCACAGATAACTGTTCTGCCTTTAACTATAAAACCTTTTTTTTTGGGAGTTAATACTATTTAAATAGATCTTTAATTTAAATAAATATTTATACTAAAATAAATCTAAAAAAAGTTTAGATTAAATTATTAATATTTAATATTAAAGATCTAGTCGATATAACTCACATCTATATTGGGATACGCTTAAGTAGCATTTATTTATCAATTTTAATGATAAAAATAGACATACGTTAGGTTATGTCTTTATTGATTTATATATTTTATATATAATCAATTTTAAAGTTAATATATATATTATACTCAGTTACTCTCTATATTTAAATAAATACATGGAATACATGTTCTATATAAATATATAGATAAAAGTAAGTGTAATTTTTAATACCTTATCATGTTTATTAAAATCATATATGTATGATATATAATAATATAAATTACTATAATATATGTCTAAACATTAAGATTGTAGAGGTAAACTGGCAAAAGCATGAGGTTTAGGTGGACTAGTTAAAAGCATCACATTCTAAAGAACTATTATTTCTAGTAAAGTATACTTGGAAAGTATCACTGAATAATTGTGGAGTTAATCACGGATATCTTGATACAGCTTTACATTCTGTAAGTTGTTTATAAACAATAGTTAAGAAATATCATGTAGCTTCTACACTAACAATAAAACCAATACTACTAATTAAATTTCAACCATAGAAAGCATCAGGGTAATCACTAATTCTTCTAGGCATACCTTGTAAACCTAAGAAATGTTGTGGGAAGAATGTTAAATTAACACCAACAAATAAGATTGAGAAATGGAACTTTAGCAACAAAATGGTCATAAGATAAACCTAATATTTTAGGAATTCAAAAATATCAACCACTAAATAATGCAAATACAGCACCCATAGATAAAACATGGTGGAAATGAGCTACAACATGGTAAGTATCATAGGATACCACATCAAGTGAAGCATTAGCTAATACAACACCAGGTAACCCACTAATAGTAAGTAATACAACAAATCCTAATGCAAAAGCATAGGAGGTGTTAAATGTAAAAGATCCACCATAACATGTAGCTAATCAACTAAATGTTTTAATACCTGTAGGTACAGCAATAATTAAAGTAGCAGCTGTAAAGTAAGCTCTATTATCAACATCTAAACCAACAGTATACGTGTGAATGACATCAAACTATAAATCCTAATACACCAATAGACATCATAGCTAAACCATACCTAAGTAACCGAAATACGTTTTTACTTGATGCTGCTGAAATAACTGGACTAATGTACCAAATCCAGGTATAATTAGAAATATAAACTTCAGGATGTCAAAGAATCAAGAATAAATATTGGAATAAAATAGGATCACCACCTCCACCAGCTACTTCAAAAAAGGATGTATTGAAGGTTTCTATCGGAGGTAAGATCATAGTAATACCACCAGCTAACACTGGTAATGATAATAAATAACACATCTGTAATAATAACAGCTCATCAGAAATAAAGGCTAATTTGTGTAAACGTATACTAGGACTTCTCACAATTAAGATTATTAGTTATAAAATTCATAGCACCTAACATACTACTAATACCAGCTTAAATGTAAACCAAATATATAGCTAAATCTACACTAGGTCCACTGTGAGATTGTATTCCTGATAATGGTGGATATTATGGATGTTTCAACCTGTACCAGCTCCCAATTTCCATAGTAGCTGAGAATATAAATAAAAATAAACTAGGAACTAATAATCAAAAACTTATATTATTTAATCTAGGAAATGCCATACCTGGACCTCCAACTAGTAATGGTAATGTAAGAAATTACCAAGCACCTCCAATTAATGCAGGCATAACCATGAAGAAAATCATCAAAGAGATAGCATGCGCTGCTATTATACCATTATTTAATTGATTGTCTGACATATATTGTACACCTGGACCAGATAACTCTAATCTGATTAAAACTGAAAACGCTGTTCCAGCTAAACCAGAAAATAATGCAAACATTGGCTATGTACCTACTATCTTTAGTATTTGATGATAAAAATCATCTTTCTTGTCACTCTGTAGGTTGTTTAAAATCTAACACGGTACCTATATTATCTGTATCAGTATGAATTTTTGTAGAGTAACCTTGTAAAATATTTGTATTAAGGTTAAGATTGTTTAAATCTTTATTATTTAAAGAGGATTTGGCGATAAGCGGTATTTTTTATAGTTTTAATTGTTTTTTTAGTATATTTGAAGTAAAAAACCTATAGCTATATTAAATTTAAAAAATGAAAGCTTTGATAAATAATATTATTTACATTATTAATATTATTTTTATTATTAAATTATAAATATTTTTTTTTAGGTAGAGTTATTATAATTTAATTTTAAATGGCTTACATAATGTAATAAGATTATACGGGTATATTCTAAAAGTTAACGTATGTGTCTCACTAGAAAAATAAGTATATAGTAAGATTACTACAAGGGCCAGATTTGAAAATGTACCACAATATAATTGTATATGATATGTATTTGATATAGCTTTTATTAAGGTTAAAAAGCCGGGAGAAGAAATTCGAATTCTCATTTCTTAATTCATGAAATTATTGTTCTACCGATTAAACTATCGATAAAACAATATAGATAAATAAAATTTAAGAATTTGTTTTATGTTGGGCTGACTCAGACACCCTTAATAGTAAATACCAAAAATTTGTGACTTACCGGTTAGTCAATAGCCTAAACTATATGTATATAAAAATATCCAGGTGAAACAAGACTTGAACTTACAAGAGTACAAAACTATCCGTCCTAAGCGGAACCTGTTTACCAATTTCAGCATACTCGTGTCTATTAATTTAAGTAGCCATATAACCAAGTTTACTCGAGATAAGATTTGAACTTACAACCTAATCAGCTTCAATGATCCGCTCTACCAATTGAGCTTCTCAAGCGTTAATAATTAACAATATTAATAGTGATTGAGTTATCAGGACTCGATCCTGAAATAACGATATGCAAAATCGTCGTTTTACCAGTTAAAACTATAACCCGTAATATATCCAAGAAACGATTCGAACGTTTACGGCTTGCGCCATTAAGCTTAAACCAAGACTGTCTACCAGTTCCAGCACTCCGGATAAAATAAGACTAAAATGACTTGAACATTTACTCAAACCCATCATGAGTGGATCTTTTAACTAATTAAGCTATAGTCTTTGGTAGCGAACTTAGGATTTACACCTAAATGTCTGGACATGAGCCATATATGTACCTATTATATTAATTCGCTTTAAGAGATAAGTGGTTTGAACACCTGGCCTTTCGCGTGTAAAGCGACAGCTCTACCAACTGAGCTAATCTCTTTTATTATAATCTTTTGTAACCCAAGGGAGGTTTGAACTCCCGCATTAACAGGTGAAAATGTTATCTCCTTAACCAGTCTTGACCATTAGATCTTTTAATTAGTCTAAAGTATATGTAGGGGGTATGCGAGTATCGAACTCACTTCTACCGATTACAAAACGGTTGCATTATTGCTATGCTAAAAGGGCTTTATTGTAACATATCTAAAATATTATAATGATATTTATTAATATTTAGTATACTATTGTTAAAAAATTAGTACTTTATATCTAAAAATGTTAACATTCTTACACCAAAGCTAGTAATATTGGGAAAAGATAACAAGAGTATGCTCGTGGTGTTCTACTACGTATAAAAGTATCATATAGGTTTGCTTCGCGTGTTGGATGCTTTCAGCACTTACATATCTTTAACTGATGTAGCTTTCCTGCCATGCCCTATGTTGTCTGGCTACACTACTAATAATGTAACAATGCCTTAGTATTAGTATTAAGTTATCATTATAACATATATTATAATATAAACCATAAACAACAGGTAAACCAGAGGTCAATATACCCTACTCCTTTCATACAGAAGGGGCTATCTTTAATCTACTGCATGTTCCTCTAGAAGATAGAAACCGCACTGTCTCACGACGTATTAAGGCCAGCTCATGTAGCTCTTTAATCGACGAACAGTCCAGCACTTCATGATTTCTGCATGCATGAGGATGTAGCTAAGCCGACATCGAGGTGCCAAACCGCGCACTCAATTTGTACTCTCTTGCGCAAATTAGCCTGTTCAATTTATGTTATCATAAAAGATTCAGCCTAAAGCTGAATATGCTTTTATTACCATTTTTCTCAAAACAGTTCAGACTATTTCATCATTAACATTGAATTAATGTAAGGGAGAGATAATTGTGAAAGTAAAAAGAAAAGAGAAATTAAGTACTACTACTCAACCTTTAACACAAAAGCTCCAACACGTGAAGTTGAGTTAACAACAGTATATTGTAAATTAGCTTTATCATTTCCTCTTAACACTGGTGTAGGATAACCTTTAAATGAAGAATAAACATTTTTCTAAATTTCCTTTTACTTATATTAGTTCCTACGTTGAGATCTAGAAGCTGAACAACGTCTAGTTGATCTACCAGCATTACCAATCTAACACTAGATACACTTTTATACTTTAAATTACCTAAAATCAATTTTTTTTGAAATGACTAGATTTAGACTTATCTTGTGATAAGAAATTATCACTATTAAAAATATTAAAATTAAAAAATTTTTTTAGATTTATCTGCTAATTTAATGTTTTTAATTTTAGCTCTTCATTATTAAAACTTTAAGATATCTTAAAACATTTCTTTTTTTTTTTTAATTTTAATTCTAAAGGTTAAGTAAATATTTTACTATTAAAAAAAAAATATTTTAAATTAATAATATTAAATTCAATATTTTATTAAAAATATTTCTAACTATAACTTATTAGGCTTGTAGATAGTATTTTTCAAATTTAGCTTTATTAATATAAAGCATTTGTTTATAATAAGCATAGAATCTTAATCTTTTAAATTTTTTAATAGAATTTTGTATAGTAAATATTTTGTGCTGTATTGACTTGAGTATTATATTAGGTAAAAGGGTTACTTAATAATATGCTTTTTGTTTATGTTTAAACAAAAATAGTTAATCCTCTATTTTTAATTAATTTTAATTTTCTAGCGAATTTAGCTTTTATAAGTTAAATATCTTTGTTTAAGTCTTAATAAGTAATTGAGATTTTGTTTATTATAAACATATAATGTTATATGAACTGTATCTTAGTATGTTTAGAGTTCACCATCACTAATAAATCATTCTATTAGTGAATGTTTTTCTAAATCTACGACATAATCTATTTTTTACTTAATAAAGATTCTAGTTGTAAATGATATAAATTAAAGCAACCTTTAATTATTTTCATTACATATTTACTTTTAATAGGAATTAAATTAATAGCATTTTTATTATTGCCAATACACTACTTTTTCAATTGCTTACAGCAGGTATAACTCTCTGTTATAAATACCTAACCAGAATCATTTAAACCCTTTTTTTTTATGTGTAGTATTTAATTTTGAGTTTTATAATATTTAACATATCTATATTAATATTTAGATATTAATGTAATTAATTTAATTAATTATATAATATTAAAGCTTGGTAAACCAAGTCTAATACATTATTAAAATAATAATAATTATACAAATAGTGTATTTTGGTTATGATAATAATTAATAAAGATGTTGGGCGTTAAAAAGGATGATTGTTAGCTACTTACTGACCTTTGAGTCATTGAACGTCTATTTTAGTTATCTTGAGGTGCATATAATAAGTTTTCACTTTAAATAAATCTAACTAATATAAGTTGTCTTTGAAATTTACCCAACATAAAAGCCCTTATTGTATAATATTGGAGGACTCACAAGTTAAAATCTAGTTAACTTTTGCTATAATCAGCCTTTTATACATCATCTTGTGATCACGCATGCCACCTTATGAGACTAATAGACTTATAGGTCAAACGGTAAAGCAAGATTAATCCATTAACCTTTTAAGAAATATGGTTAAACATTATATTAATGAAGACAAATACTTTATTAATATAACAAATGAGACTTTAAATCTTTGGACTAATTGAATTAGAACAAGTCCAGTGAAAGTTTAGAAGCCGTCTATTCACCGCATGGAAAAATCTTACTTAAAAGAAAAAAAATTTGGAATTTAATCGAATGATAACTGCATAATTATAAGAATAATTAGAACAAATTAAAATATTTATTATATAAATATACAAGTTACAATATGAACTTAGGATATACCTAGGTACTTTTTGTAATTGGGATCTGTGCCCCTCATAAACTGCCTTCTAATCATTAGGAGTATATATAAGGATTCGAATAAAGGTGTTTCATTATTATCTAAACAACTACCTTATACACTATAAATCATCCTAAAATTCACTCCTATAATTAGTAACAGTAAGCTGCATAAGGTCTTCACCTCTATCTAGAGGTAAACAGTATCTGCACTGCTATTCCAATTTCACTGAACAATCATCGAGACTGTTGCATCGTTAAGTCATTCATGCAGGACCATTTAACGGCCGGCAAGGTATTCACCTACCTTAGGATGGCCCTCATAGGTAAGGCCGCTTCATTAATCGGAATTGACTACATCAAAAGCTCAGTTAATACAAGGCAAGATCAGATTACCCAGCCGACAATGGAGAGACATCACACTCAATACTTTGATTTTTTATCTTTGCAGAGTGCTGTGTTTTATTAAACAGTCGTACAACGTTATTTCAGTGATTCCTCTTGTTATTAATTTAGGTACCCTTATTTAATTTCATCTCTACTATATGTTAAGGTGATAATAGGTCACCGTATTCCAAAGTTACAAGTCAAATTGCCGAGTTCCGTCATCGGAATGTTCACTCAACACGCCTTTGTATTCTCTACATGCTGCTTGCGTTAGTTTCTAGGTACGGTTATTAATTGTTTTTTTCTTTTATTTTTTTACCAGTATAAAGATTTGTCTTTAATCTATATATTTACAGTATTATTAATAATAACATTTAATAGATTTATATTTTATATAATAATCATTATATAATCTATAAATACCTACTAACAATCTAATGGTAATTAATTATTAATTATTATCTATAATATCATTATAATAGATAAAGACGTACTTAGCAGTTCCAAAATATTTATTGTTTGACTCCTCTATTACTTATTTTTAAATCATAATAATTAATAAGTATGTATTATATATTATAATTTACAATTTTAATTACCAATAAGTATGTGGGTTAAATATTTTCCACTTCAAAATAATAAAATAAACTTTCAGAACCTTTATTACTTGTTAAAGGTTTTGGTATTATCATATAAAAGCATAAAACGTTATCAAAAGTATTATTTGATTAATTTTTGTAGACACCGATTGTAGATGAAACCATAAGCTTCGGGAGAGGCCCCAGAAGCCTTTTCGTTACTCATGTCAGCAATTCTCTCTTAGAGTTTAACAGTTACGGGGCATAAATCGTAACATAGCATTTAAACTGCTATATTTACTACTACTAACATTTTTATTTTACTATGTGACCCACGCTAAATAACTAATTTAAAAATATATCGTTAAATAAATAATCAATTAGTTATATATATATTTGTAGTATAGTTAAATAAATAATCAATCACATTATATAATAAATCATATATTTAGTTTAGATAGCTTTATGCCAGATCTTTAATATTTAAAGAAAAATATTAATATTTTGTTTCAATCCAATGTTCAGCTACCCACAAAAATCCTAGGTCACAGCGCTTTAGATTTAGATTTTAGATCTAATCTAAACTACAGCACTGTACTTTTAATTTGTGTACGAGGTTTCGGTATTTAATATTATTTAGATCCGTTAAATTTTAAGCGTTTTTACCTAATTTATTAATCAGTGCTCTGTTACGAGGTCTTCCAAAAGTGGCCGTTCTAAGCCTATTTCCTGATTGTTTTAAAAAAACATCTCTTAATTTCACTTAACAATAATTTTGGAACCATAACTCTTGTTCTGGGCTGTTTCCCTTTAGACATATCAACCTTATCGCACTATGTCCGATTATTTAACGATTATCTTTCCCCTTCCGTTCGCAAATCTCTCCGGTAAAGTGCACTGTAATCCCCCATGTTGACGAATATCTTAGATATTAGGTACCGGGATTACGTTCTGTAACTGCTAAGATGTTAATTAAATTACCTACTTCCATAGGTTCATGGAAAACAAGCTATACTAGTCAGTTTTGTCTTTGCTGACTTACCACAGTTCATCGGATATCTTTACAGCAATAACCCGTTCGGGCTTTTACCAGCCCCTGACCATGGTGAGATCACTAGCCTTCGGGTCTAATTCTAGATACTAATTGGTTTCATAATTGGTTTATCTACCTATCAACCTCTACAGTTCATTAATAAGTTTACATACCAATAATATCGATGAGACATTATGTCTAATGTTCTAGATATTAATCCTTATAAAAGAGATGTTACTTGCATCTAAATTAACTTACTGACCCATTGATGCAAAAGTACGCTCTTATTATTTATTTAAATTTTAGCTTGAGCAGCCTATAAAACTACTATTTCAGGAGAATTTCCCTCACGGTACTGTTACTCTATCGCTTATATATTTTTTTAGCCTTAGAGGAAGGTTCCCTATTTTTAACAGAATTATTCCGTTACACTTATTTATTTATAACTTGATATTTACTATAAATAATTATAACCTATATTTGGTAACGATAGTAATTATTTATGAAGGCTTTTGCTTGTAAGAAGAACACCCTAATAAAATCTCATTTGATTTCTTTTACTAAAGTTACTAAGATATTTCAATTAACTTTGTCTTATAATTAGATTTTCTCTATGATTTCTAGTTTATATTGTTGCACAGAGATAAATATCTTGAACTTATAGCTAACCATCCATAATAGTTACTTTATATACTTATCCCCGGTTATCAAGATGTATATATGGTATACATCATCTTTATTGAACCATGATAATTAGACTTTGGTAGGTATGCGGGTTATTATGATTCGAACACAAACAATCTCCAACCCAAATGGAAGCAGGCAACCATCGGACACTAACCTGTGAGACCTATAATGTATTTACATTAGTTTAATTTTATTCATTATATATATAACAACATAGTAATACATGATAATACGATTTATTTTAATTAATTTTTTAGGGCCGATTATAAGTATCGAAGTATATGATTCGAACATTTGAAAGTTTATATCTTTAGCTAGACTCAGAAGCTAGCCGCCTTAAACCACTCAGCAAACTCTCTTTTTTTTTGGGGATTCTTCAGTGACTCAGACACTGAACACATCATACTCAAGAATACACTTTACCAGTTAAGTTAAAGAACCTATAATATATTCAAAGAGCACTTAGATTTGAACTAAGAAATGTGAGTTGGAAGCTTTGAGATTTACCTATTAAACTATGCTCTTCGGAAAAAAGATAGATCGAACATCTAAGTGTAAAACCACAATATTTACTTAAATATCTTACCCTACCAATAGCAACTTTTCCTTTAATTTATATACACATATACGAATTAGACCGGTTTTGATCCGGCATCTATTTTCTCGACAAGAAAACCCTTTACCAATTAAATTACTAACCTCGCGTATGGCTAGCTGAATTCGAATCAAATAACTTTGCTTGGAAGGTAAATGATCTACCATTAACTTATAGCCATTATGACAATTTTAATATTTAAATTATTTACTTATTATGACTAGCTGAATTCGAATCAGCACATGTTATATGGTAAATAAGCAGTCTATAAGTAACTTATAGTCATTTTCCGCATGATTTAACTAAGATTATAGTAATCTATTAAGACCTTCGGGATTTGGGCCTGCATTACAATGATTAAAAGTCACTTGTTTTACCTTTGAATTAAAGTCTCTAAAAGATAGATTTACTATGATCATTAGTCTCTAAAGAATAGATTTACTATGATCATTTAGCATCTATTGTTAACTCATTTTAAATATCTAAAGCATGTACCTTAACCTGTACTCATTATTAATTACTTAATTTTCCTTATTAATCTAATTTTAGACTATAGTTATATCCATACATTTTAATGCACAATTAATAAATATATAATTTATGTTGTAAAAATAACAGAGTAAAACAAATATATATAATTATTTATCTATATTTAGATATTATACATTAGGTATAATAAATTGAGATGTTAAATATGTTTATTTCTAATAACCTCAGTAGTATACAGAAATATATAAGAATAATCATACTACGTCTACAAAATGTCAGTATAATATACCTGATTCGTAACCAAGGTGATGGTGATCTGTTAAATGGTATGCAGCTAAACGTGCTAATCCTAACAGCTAAGAAAGCTGTTCAAGTAATAACGTGTATATACGTGGAAACCAATACCAAAGTAAGGAAACATAGACGGGAAACACTATCAGAAATAGTGAAAGAAGATACTGAATATTCAGCACCTTGGAAGAAAGTAAATATTACAGCTAATGTAATTATTACAGCTGTACCATATAAAGCACCTTTTCTATTACCTTGTATTAAAGAATGGTGAACATATGTAATTGTCACCGCTGAAGATAATAATAATATAGTGTTTAATAATGGTAATTCAAAAGGATTAACAGCTTGTATACCTATTAGAGTCATTGTCCACCTAATTCAGCACTAGGTGATACTGCACTATGAAAGAATGTATAAAGTATAGCTAAGAAAGAAGAAAACTTCAGATATAATAAATAAACCTACACCTAAGTTTAATCCTTTTTGTACAGCATTAGTATGATTACCTAAATAAGTACCTTCTGAAATTACATCTCTAAATCATAAAGCCATAACCAAAATAACATTAAATACAGCTAAAACTACTAAATATTGGAATCCTTGGAATCATGCATAAATAAAACTGTAGTTGTTGTTAATATAAATAATGACAAACTAGTAAACAATGGTCAAGGTGACGGAGATACTAAATGGAAAGGATGATTTTGAAAATTACTTTTTGATTTATATATCATATTTTAATATAATAATTAATTGTTTTTAAATTTTATCTTTCTATTTTTGTTTTATTGTGATAACTATAGCACCTACCATACCTAATAGTAAAATAATAGAAGTAACAATTAATCACATAGAATAACTAGTATACATAATACCTTCTTTGGGGAGTATTTGTGTAGGTTTTATTAGTGAATTATCTCAACCTTTACTATACTTTTTTAACCAATTTGTTGTTTAAAATCAACTATATTAAACAATTCATTATCTAATTCTACATTGCTTATATATCAGAGTATGAATTAGATAAATAAGAACAAATACTATTTTCTGTAAAATTTAGAGGTATTACGTGTGCCCTTGTTATATAATAAAAAATAAGGATTAAACCAGCTAAAAGATGAAATCATTATTAGTATCATTAAATAATTCAGAAACTCTAATGTTAATTAACATTAAAATAAATAAAAATAAAATAGAAACAGCACCTCCATAAGCTAATATATACGCTAATCCTATAAAATTATATCCAACTACGCTGTGCAAACCTGCAACATTAACAAACAAACCTATTAAAAATAAAGCAGATACTACAGGATTTCTACTACTTATAGTAAGTATACCTAATAAAATAGATACTAAATAAATAATATCTACAAATTCTATTCTAAATCCATTAGTAATAGAATCATTTAATAAAAATATATTATAATTATAATAAAAAACCTAAATCTATTAACATATTATACAAATAATAATAAATGTCTAGATAGGATTAGATAAAGATCTAATTAGGGAGAAAAGGAATCGAACAGCCTTGATAAGCTTATAAGCTATTATTGAGTTTACAGCTCAACCCGTTAACCAGCTTACAGGACCTCCCTATCCAATATATATATATATATTTAATCTTTAACTGGAATTGAACCAATTTATTATATACCTATATTTTGATTTGATAATATATATACTATTATTTTTTTGTAAATTTTATACTCGCCGTTGAATTTCCATTACACGAACCTTATTTCTGACTTAACGCCAATCAAAGTTTTGCATGCCAAAACTATCCTGCATATTTATATATCATAAATATATAGAATTTTACACAGAAAAATCAAACTTACTGCATCTTCTTTTTCAGCGCCTGACGAGTAGTTTTTATTTAACTAAGATAAAATTCACCGTGACGTTGGTGATTCACGATTACTAGTAATTCCTTTTTCATGTAGTCGAGTTACAGACTACAATCCATATTCCCTTTTTGGGGATTAGCTCCATTTCACAATATCGCATCCCGTTGTAAAGGCGTATGGGCACGTCTATAGCCCACAGCATTAAGGCCATAATGACTTGTCTTAATCCCTTTTATCTGGCCAGATGTAGTAGCGAACCACTTTATATAAACAAATAAAGTAGGGTTTTCCGTTAATTAAAGGAATTAACTAAATCTCACGACATTAACTAAAGACAGCCATGCAGCGCTTGTAACAATTTTTTATAATCTGCTATATACAAGCTGTGGTAAGAGTTTTCGCGGATCATCGAATTAAATAACATACTTCACTACTGGTTTTTAGAAACGGTCTAATGATTTCAGTTTATATGTTGCCATAGTACTCTTCAGGTGGAATGCTTACACTTTCGTTTATACATTAAATATATATCTAATGTATGACATTCATCATTGTCTGCTTGGACTATTAGGGACATCTAATCCTGTTTGCTACCCAAGCCTTCGTCTCTCCAACGTCAGTTATTACGCAGAAGGACGCCTTCGCCGTTGACAGTCCTCCTGGTATCGTAGAATTTTATCTCTACTCCAGAAATTCTTCCTTCTCTCACATATAACTCTAGTAAAAAAGTACTCGTTTAGCGTTTAATTTACCAAATCTACTTAC
Organism: Penicillium verrucosum; assembly: GCF_028828655.1. Taxonomy (NCBI): domain Eukaryota; kingdom Fungi; phylum Ascomycota; class Eurotiomycetes; order Eurotiales; family Aspergillaceae; genus Penicillium; species Penicillium verrucosum. The sequence continues at coordinate 951 of NW_026643217.1, read as the reverse complement.
CCTTTAAACCCAATAAAGATAACTAACACTAGCCTCCTACATATTACCGCGACTGCTGGCACATGGTTTGGTCAAGAGTAAATAGATTATGTCAAGTATATCTAATCTATTTAGAATTTTATGCTGAGTTAATCGCGAATGCCGATACAAAGTTAACATTATCATTCTTCCAAGTTACTGGTTCTATGCTTTCGGCCATTGACCAATATTCCTCCTTATTTGTACGCATAGTAAAAGCATTGGGTTTTCCAGACCCAATGGAGTCGATCAACTTTCCAGTTACGACTACGGTTTATTGCTAGTAAAGTCATTACCTTCGCTACTACTCACGAGATAAAAATTATCATCTTAAAGCGGTAATTAAACCTTTGGTTATGAGGGGGTTTTTCCCTTACTTTAAGGTAGCCAATTTATCTTTTGCTCACGTGTAGACCACTACTACTTAATTTGCAACTATTATAGCAGAATATTAAATAATTAGTCATGCTTTTAGATGTATGTCAAGTACTTGGAAGTGTTCAGTTAGAGCCATCATCAAACTCTCTATTTTATTTTTGATGCATACATCACATCTATATTGTTTACTATATAACTATAAAATTATCAATTTTAATGTTATTATTTAAAGATATAATTAAGCCAGTTTCTGTTTAATTTTAATAATTCTAAACGTAAAAACTTAACATGGGATTCTTGTTCTTTCTTATTTTATTATTAGGTATAAGTATTTTACTATAATTTTAGTTTCTATTAATATCATAATATTTTTTATAATTATTAAATAAATATATTCAAGTGTATATGCTAATAAGTATTGAACCGGGCTATTTTACAATAAAAATTTTTTATATCTTTAAAAATTATTATAATCTAAAACTATAATAATATAAATTGTTTATGTTTAGATATAATATATATATTTAGATATACTATAAATATACTATAATATTA